>NW_019947374.1:18734-41410 GCF_002910315.2 Salvelinus sp. IW2-2015 | reverse complement strand
CAGCTACGAACAGACTAGATCCCACAAACCAAACGGAAAATTCACACTTATATATGTCCCCAATCAGAAGACACCGTAGACAGCTGCCTTGATGGGACCACACGTGGCAAAAACAACAAAGAAATAGAAAACATAAGAATGCCCACCGCTACCACCCCGACCTACCAAAAATAGAGAAATAAAAGCACTCTAGGTCAGGGCGTGACAATACCCCCCCCCAAGGTACGGACTCCGGCCGCAAACCTGAAACCTTAGGGAGTCCGGGTGGGCATCTACTCTGTGGGGGCTCCGGTGCAGACCGCCGCTTTAGGCTGTCCCGTACTGCAGGTGGCGCCTCCGGCGCAGGGATCGTCACCGGGGCCTCCGGACCGTAGTCATCGCGGAGGCTCGCGTACTGCAACCGCGTGGAGACTCAGACTTGCAGACCGCCGCCGGAGACTCCGGACTGCAGACCGCCGTTGGAGGCTTCCGGACTGGGGACCGTCGCTGCAGGTCGGAGGGGACCGTCGCTGCAGGCTCCAGCCTGGGGACGTCGCTGGAGGCTCCGGATGGGACCGTCGCTGGAGCGCCGGCATTGGGGACCGTCGCTGCAGGCTCCGGACTGGGGACGTCGCTGCAGCTCGACTGGGGACCATCGCTGCAGGCTCGGACTGGGACCGTCGCTGCAGGCTCCGGACTGGGGACCGTCTCTGAAGGCTCCGGACTGGGGACCGTCGCTGGAGGCTCCGTGCCCTGGATTATCACTGGAGGCTCACTGTGCCCTGGATTATCACTGGAGACTCCGGACTGCAGACCGCCGTTGGAGGCTCCGGACTGGCTCCGGACTGGGGACCGTCGCTGGAGGCTCCGGACTGGGGACCGTCGCTGCAGGCTCCGGACTGGGGACCGTCGCTAGAGGCTCCGGACTGGGGACCGTTGCTGGAGGCGCCGGATTTTGGACCGTCGCTGCAGGCTCCGGACTGGGGACGTCGCTGCAGGCTCCGGACTGGGGACCATCGCTGCAGGCTCCGGACTGGGGACCGTCGGTGCAGGCTCCGGACTGGGGACCATCGCTGCAGGCTCCGGACTGGGGACCGTCGCTGCAGGCTCCGGACTGGGGACCGTCTCTGAAGGCTCCGGACTGGGGACCGTCGCTGGAGGCTCCGTGCCCTGGATTATCACTGGAGGCTCCGGGCCATGGATTATTACTGGAGGCTTCGTGCCATGGATAATCACTGGAGGCTTCATGCCATGGATCATCACTACATACATATAGACTGATGAGTTTCAGAAGAAAATTCTTTGTTTCTGGACATTTTGAGCCTGTAATCGAACCCACAAATGCTGATGTTCCAGATACTCAACTAGTCTAAAGAAGACCAATTGTATTGCTTCTGTAATCAGAACAACAGTTTTCAGCTGATAAAACTGGAGGTAAGACGTGTTATATTATCATTCACCACGCTGGGTTGAAATCTCCAGCTCTCACAATGACCATATGCCGCTCAGCCTTGTCTTGTCATGAAGCCGATCTAATCTGTGATTCTGTGGTGTTTCTAACAGGGGTTGAATATCAACCTACAGAGCCTCACAGTCCAGGTTGAGAAGGCTGCTGATGACAAGGTCCAGTGCCAGGAGGAAGTGACCCACACCAACCAGACTATCGAGCAGGCCAACCAGCTGGTCAAGGGCCTGGAGGTACAGAGAGGAGGGGCTGGGGTGGGGGTCAGTCCTGTCATGCCTGATACACACTATAGAGCCAAACCCAGCTGCTCTGGGCCGGGTAGTGGTTACACATCCACCATAGTTTCTGGAACCATGCTGGAAAGGACAATGGGAAAAGAAAATACCTGAGCCAGCAACGCACGGTTCGGCCATATAGTGTGTATCAGGGATCAGTGTGTCTCACCTGGCATAGAAGTGACTGGTCACAGAGTCCGAGGCACGCTGTCTACCAGGAGGTGGGGTTGACAGAAGTGCATCAGTAATCTGGATGAGGACTTGTTATAATGTCCCTGTGATGTGGCTGTGTCTGGCTGTAGTGTGGTGGAGGGGATGTAGCTTCAGGTCTGGCTAGCCAGCCTGTTGGGGATCAGGGAGGATGGAGAGGGAGAGTGGGATGGACCACAGCAAACGCACCATTAAACTGGGCAACTGTCTCTGTCTGGCCCACGGCCCAGTGGAGAAGAGAGATGGCAGGAAGGCTGCATGGACCGTACACTCAAGCTGGGCAGCAGACTGGCCTGAAGAAGTGTGTGTGTGTGTGTGTGTTGTTGTTTGGTGTGTGTGTGTGTGTGTGTGTGTGTGTGTGTGTGTGTGTGTGTGTGTGTGTGTGTGTGTGTGTGTGTGTGTGTGTGTGTGTGTGTGTGTGTGTGTGTGTGTGTGTGTGTGTGTGTGTGTGTGTGTGTGTGTGTGTGTGTGTCCAGGTGTTGCATCTTAAAACAACGTGGTCCTGTGGGATCCAGACATGTTTGCGTCGGTTCGTTAACGTGAAATCCTATAGGAGTCATGTTTTTTCGCCGTGGCCATATTCATACGTTCTACTTTCTTATTCAACAAAACAAATGTGGCTAGCATGGGACAGCTTGGCTTTTCCACATATCAAGATAAATGATATGTCTTTGTGGCATTGATCTGGAAGCCACAGTGTTTAGACTAATACATCGACTATATTTAATCATTAACTTACCTCACAGGCTCAACAGCTGTTGGAAATTAAAAACGCTTCACCCCAAGACTTAGTGATATTACAGACAACCCATAATGCATTAGGGTAAAATTATAGTGATTTTTAACTGTCTGGGAATTTATTATGCCACATACTCTGGCCCCATGGGCCCTTGTGAAGAAACGGCAGGCGTGATTTACCGTGTTCAGGCTGTCACAGCTGGTCATACTATGGACGCTAAATAGTGCTGAGTGAATTGCAGGAAAACTTTCAAAGCCAGTTTGGTGGAATTAGTTTTGTATACTTTATTGCTTAGGTTTTTCTAGTTTGGCCCGTAGACTGGGTGGGAAAACACATCCCGGTAGACTGGGGGAACACATCCCGGTAACCGTGTGGGGAAACATCCGGTAGACTGGTGGGGAAAACACATCCGGTAGACTGGTGGAGAAACACATCCCGGTAGACTGGGTGGGGAAACACATCCCGGTAGACCTGGGGGAAATGGTAGACTGCCTCTATAGGAATTTACGACTGCATAGGACTATGTTTTGGATGACTGCTGCGAATGCTTATTGAATTGTTTATTTCTGCCTTTCTTTCAGACATTCTGAAATTCACTAAAGCATCCATGTATGTAACTTTAGTCTTCATCTTTTCAATTACTGTGAGGAAACAATGGAGACTGGTGAGGAAACACATCCGGTGACCGGTGGGGAAACCACATCCCGGTAGACGGGTGGGGAAACACATCCCGGTAGACCGGGTGGGGAAACACATCCCGGTAGACTGGGTGAGAAACACATCCCGGTAGACCGGGTGAGGAAACACATCCCGTAGACCGGGGGGAAACACATCCCGTAGACCGGGGGGAAACACATCCCGGTAACGGTGAGGAAACACACCCGTAGACCGGGGGGGAAACACATCCCGGTAGACGGTGGGGAAACACATCCCGGTAGACGGGTGGGAAACACATCCCGGTAGACCGGTGGGGAACGGGGTGGGAAACACATCCCGGTAGACTGGGTGGGAAACGGGGGGAAACACATTTCAGCCTAGATGAACCTTTCATCCCAGAGTTTGAAATATTTGAGGTGCTTTGAAGTTTATACCAAGTTTCCAGTTTATTCTAAAAGTGATTTTATACATACACTGTAGACTACGTTTCATACTGCTTTTGGTGTGTATATTGTCATGCCTGGTGTATGTGTGTGTGTGTCCCAGTCAGAAAAGGAGAGGTGGTCCCAGGCAGAAGACTCTGTGTGGTGATGTTCTCCTCACCTCAGCTTCGGTCTCCTACGTGGGTCACTTCACCAGGCCTACCGACACCAACTGCTCTACGAAGCCGGATCCCTTCGTACAGTCACAACGGGTAAGATCCCAAATGGCACCCTATTCCCTATGTAGTGCACTACTTTTGACCAGCGGGCTTTATAAAGCTGCTCCTTTATCCTTTATCGTGTAGATATGTTCTAAACTGTTTTTATTCATGGTCTTTAATTGATTTTATTTGAACATTTTGTTTGGATGTAATTTAGGATAACCCCTGGAAATTAATCTTGGTGAAACACTGTTGCCTCTCTCTCTATCGGCCTGCATAGTTGTACAGTCGGTACCCCACACACAGTCAACCGAGTGACATCACCGCCTCACTGCTGTCGGTTCCAAATGCCACCCTATTATTATTTAGTGCACTATATGGTGATCAGGGTTCCATCTGTCTGTCTCTCGTGTTTTCCAGGTCTCCATCCCCCAGACAGACGACCTGGACCCTGTCCTCATGCTTACAGACGATGCCACCGTGGCTGCCTGGCACAACCAGGGCCTGCCAAACGATAGGATGTCCACAGAGAACGCTGCCATCCTGACCACCGGCGAGTGCTGGCCACTCATGATGCACCCCCAGCAGCAGGGCATCAAGTGGATCCGCAGGCGCTGTGGGCCAGAGCTCAGGGTGAGCAGCTCCAGCAGATGGAGTGAGAGAGGGACGGCGTTGTTCTGCCGCATTTCATTAATGATAGGAGAATTTCAGAGTGGGAAGGGAAGCAAGTTGGGAAGGGAAGCAAGGAAGGAAGCAAGTTGGACTTGGAACAATGATGATCACAAGGGTTTGTTTTGTATCACTGGACAGTGTCTATCCAAGTGGTCCAGTCTGTTTGTACTTTAGGGTATGATAGCCATAGAAGATTTGGTGTCTGGACAGTAGATACAGGATGGGACCAGGCTAATCACTGGTCACTACTAATTATCAGCTACAGTGCATTTGAAAAGTATTCAGACCCTAAGACTTTTTCCACATTTTGTAACGTTACAGCATTATTCTAAAATGTATTAAATTATACATTTTTCACATCAATTTAAACACAATACCCCTAATGACAAAGTGAAAACAGATTTTTGCAGAATTATTACAATTTAAATACAGAAATATCTTATTTACATAAGAATTCAGACATTTTGCTATGAGACTTGAAAATGAGCTCAGGGGACTCCTGTTTCCAATGATCATCTTTGAGATGTTTCTACAACTTGACTGGAGTCCACCTGTGTGGTAAATTCAACTAATTGGACATGATTTGGAAAGGCACACACCTGTCTATATAAGGTCCCATAGTTGACAGTGCATGTCAGATCAAAAACCAAGCCATAAGGTCGAAGGAATTGTCTGTATGGCTCAGAGACAGCATCGTGTCAAGGCACAGATCTGCTGGAAAGGTACCAATCATTCTTAAATAGAAGAAGTTTAGAACCATCAAGACTCTTCCTAGAGCGGCTGCCCAGCCAAACTGAGCAAGCAATCGGGGGAGAAGGGCCTTGGTCAGGGAGGTGACCAAGAACCAGATGGTCACTATGACAGAGCTCCAGAGATCCTCTGTGGAGATGGCAGAACCTTCCAGAGACAACCATCTCTGCAGCACTCCACCAATCAGGTCTTTATGGTAGAGTGGCCAGACGGAAGCCACTCTTCAGTAAAAGGCACATGACAGCCTGCTTGGAGTTTGCCAAAAGGCACCTAAAGGACTCTCAGACCATGAGAAACAAGATTCTCTGGTCTGATGAAACCAAGATTGAACTATTTGACCTGAATACCAAGCATCACATCTGGAGGAAACCTGGCACCATCCCTACGGTAAAGCATGGTGGGGGCAGCATATGCTGTGGGGATGTTTTTCAGTGGCAGGGACTGGGAGGCTTGTCAGGATCGAGGGAAAGATGAACGGAACAAAGTATAGAGAGTTCCTTGATGAAAACCTGGTCCAGAGCGCTCAGGACCTCAGACTGGAGAGAAGGTTCACCTTTCACAGGACATTGACATTATGCACGCAGCCAAGACAACACAGGAGTGACTTCGGGACAAGTCCTGAATGGCCTTGAGCGCCAGCCAGAGCCCGGACTTGAACCTGATCTCTGGAGAGACCTGAAAATAGCTGTGCAGCAATGCTCCCTATCTAACCTGACAGAGCTTGAGAGGATCTGCAGAGAAGAATGTGAGAAACTCCCCAAATACAGGTGGGCCAAGCTTATAGCTCATACCTAAGAAGACTTGATGCTGTAATCGCTGCCAAAGGTGCTTCAACAAAGGGTCTAAAGACTTATGTAAATGTGATATTTCATTTTTTTATGTATATATTTTTTCCAAAACCTGTTTTTGCTTTGTCATTATAGGTTATTGTGTGTAGATTGATGAGGGGGAAATGTTTTAATCCATTTTAGAATAATGCTGTAACATAACAAAATGTGGAAAAAGTCAAGGGGTCTGAATATTTCCGAGTGCACTGTATGTTTTTTCAAATTGATTGATGAGAAAAAGTATCATCCAATCCATGGTATCTCACTGCACCCTCATATGCCATGTCTTGAAATATGCAGACAGCGGATTAAAATACATTTACATTGTAATACTTCTGACAGCCAACTTCTTCACTCCACCCATCCATGGTCTTCCTTCAGGCTTGCCGGTTACAAAATGTAAAAAGTATTAAGTTACCTATTCCAGTGAATCATTCTGTACACTTTAAATAAATACTTACTGTACGTTTAATGCTTTATAACATCCTTTATAATGCCTTATAATACAATTGTAAGTGTATTATAAGTTATATACAGGATGTTATAAAGTATAATTCATATGTATTTTCTCTAAAGTGTTACCATCATCATTCTCTACAGGTATTTGGATGTGTTAGAGCGAGCCCTTGCCTATGGAGAGACTGTTCTGATTGAGAACCTACAGGAGAGAGTTGACCCAGTCCTGTGCCACTACTGGGGAGATAAACACAAGGACTGTTCTGATTGAGAACCTACAGGAGAGAGTGACCCAGTCCTGGTGCCACTACTGGAGATAAACACAAGAGACTGTTCTGATGAGAACCTACAGGAGAGAGTTGACCCAGTCCTGGTGCCACTACTGGGGAGATAACACAAGAGACTGTTCTGATTGAGAACCTACAGGAGAGAGTTGACCCAGTCCTGGTGCCACTACTGGGAGGATAAACACAAGGCTGTTTGATTGAGAACCTACAGGAGAGAGTTGACCCAGTCCGGGCACTACTGGGAGATAAACACAAGGGACTGTTCTGATTGAGAACCTACAGGAGAGAGGTGACCCAGTCCTGTGCCCACTACTGGGGAGATAAACACAAGGGACTGTTGATTGAGAACCTACAGGAGAGAGTTGACCCAGTCCTGCTGCACTACTGGGGAGATAAACACAAGAGACTGTTTGATTGAGAACCTACAGGAGAGAGTTGACCCAGTCCTGGGCCACTACTGGGGATAAACACAAGGACTGTTCTGATTGAGAACCTACAGGAGAGAGTTGACCCAGTCCTGGTGCCACTACTGGGGAGATAAAACACAAGACGTTCTGATTGAGAACCTACAGGAGAGAGTGACCCAGTCCGGGCCACTACTGGGGAGATAAACACAAAGCTGTTCTGATTGAAACCTACAGGAGAGAGTTGACCAGTCCTGGTGCCACTACTGGGGAGAATAACAACAAGGGACTGTTCTGATGAGACCTACAGGAGAGAGTTGACCCAGTCCTGGTGCCACTACTGGGAGATAAACACAAGAGACTGTTCTGATTGAGAACCTACAGGAGAGATGTGACCCAGTCCGATGCCACTACTGGGGAGATAAACACAAGGACTGTTCTGATTGAGAAACCTACAGGAGAGAGTTGACCCAGTCCTGGTGCCACTACTGGGAGATAAACACAAGACTGTGATTGAGAACCTACAGGAGAGAGTTGACCCAGTCCTGGTGCCACTACTGGGAGATAAACACAAAAGACTGTTCTGATGAGAACCTACAGGAGAGAGTTGACCCAGTCCGGGACCACTACTGGGAGATAAACACAAGGACTGTTCTGATGAAACCTACAGGAGAGAGTTGACCAGTCCTGGTGCCACTACTGGGGAGATAAACACAAGAGACGTTCTGATTGAGAACCTACAGGAGAGAGTGACCCAGTCCTGGCACTACTGGGGAGATAAACACAAAGACTGTTCTGATTGAGAACCTACAGGAGAGAGTTGACCAGTCCTGTGCCACTACTGGGAGATAACACAAGGGGACTTTCTGATTGAAACCTACAGGAGAGAGTTGACCCAGTCCTGGTGCACACTGGGGAGTAAACACAAGAGGACTGTTCTGATTGAGAACCTACAGGAGAGAGTTGACCCAGGCCTGGTGCCACTACTGGGGAGATAAACACAAGAGACTGTTCTGATTGAGAACCTACAGGAGAGAGTTGACCCAGTCCGGCAGCCACTACTGGGGAGATAAACACAAGAGACTGTTCTGATTGAGAACCTACAGGAGAGAGTTGACCCAGTCCTGGTGCCACTACTGGGGAGAAACACCATCAAGGAAGGAAGTCAAGCAGTGACAATGGTCCTTGGTTTGACCTGTCCCTATACAGATCTACTGGCTCAGGAATCCACCAATGAAATCTCTAGGTGGGGCGGTTTCCCAGACACAAATTAACTCTAGTCCTGGACTGAAAAGCACTTTCAACTGATAATATCCATTGAAAGTGTTTTTTAGTCTAGGATTAGCCTTAAGCTGTGTCCAGGAAACCAGCCCTGGAGGAGACAAACAGTGAGGTTTTGTCATTAAGACAGAGTAGCCCTATACAATCACCATACTGTGCACTGTGCTTTCTCTGCAAAAGCTATTTATTCTATAGTTGTGCCTATAGCCTGTAACCAGTCTTGTCTACACATTACTAATCGATCCATGGTTGTATATCCCTTTTGATATACAAGTCAATACTATCCCAACGTGTCTAAATATGGACCTGTGGGACAGTATTAGACAATATCTGAGATCCCGAATGGCTGCGAACCCTATTCCCTATATAGTGCACAACCCTATGGGCCCTGGTCAAAAGTAGTGCACTACATAGGGACTAGGGTGCCATCTRGGACACAGACAATGCCAGAGGATTTGCCTGACTGACGCTGGAGTCTCACTGAGCGGTGGACAGCTCCAGAGACATGACTGACTGACGCTGGAGTCTCACTGAGCAGTGGACAGCTCCAGAGACATGACTGACTGACGCTGGAGTCTCACTGAGCGGTGGACAGCTCCAGAGACATGACTGACTGACGCTGGAGTCTCACTGAGCGGTGGACAGCTCCAGAGACATGACTGACTGGGATATGATTGCTCCTTGCTCTTTAGATTATAGATGAATTTGTATTGCGTGTTCTGAATCCCTGAGGCAGACGTATGGATCGCCCCTCTGACGCCTGGTGATAGATGTTCATTGGCCTGCTCATAGTCTTTATGTGGTGAATACTGAGCAGTTATTCTTCAGTGGTTAGCCCTGAGTAGTGGGCAGCCAGCCTCTCTTGTGGGTAAGGGACCTTTCCCTCTCTGAAAACGAATGGGAACAACACAACACCACCACCACTCTGAACAGTGGTCAGGAGTGTATCCAGGACAATCTCCAATACAGATCATTAGGCTACATAGGCTTATTATTAGACTACATAGGTCTATCATTGGGCTACGTAAGCCTATAGTTTGTAGTTGATTTGGTCATTTGCCGTAGCGTAGGTTATGGAAAGAATGATGAATCCACTATGATGTGAAATGGTTGTGGATGTATTTCAATCTATTACACTGAGTCCCTTTGAACCAATGGAGCAAATAATCCAATCCCCAAGCATATTAATTCACCTCCACACCACCGGTGTTATGATTATCTGAGTTCAATCCTCTAAATGAACAACATATCACAATGTAACAGGAAGTATCTACGGTGCAAAGGGAAAAATAAAAATACTATAAATCGACCTCCTCTTCCCAACCATCAACACACATCTTTCTTGTTCCTTCCTTTCCCTGTGAAACCAAAGTGTGAATATTATTGAACATCTGAGACTGGACATGTATTGAACTCCTAACAGACACGGTGCTGCTGTCTGCCGACCCGTGACAATTCATCCCTGTGGTAAATCTGATTATAAATGCATCCGCTGTAGATGACCTGCGCTTGTTTCTGCTTGTGATTAATACAACATGCTGTGATGGTCATGATGGATACGGTGGGGCTCCACAGCTGAAGTTCATTAATAATTGGAATGTTGTAGAGTGTGAAGTAATGAATACTAATTATTTCCTTTCATGGCTGACGGARGACTACAAGCCAATCCATCAGCCCAGGACTTTCATTTGGTGGAGTAATGGTTCTATCAATAGTACATTCATTTTTGCTTGTGAAGATATAGAGTGTAACAAGATCCGGGCCATGGGAAACCTGGGCCCTAAAAAATGGGGCCCGTTGCCTGACATGGGAAGGGTAATTAGTGAAAAATGAAAAGCCACCGGGTCGGGTTTGTCGAGCCTCTGCTAATTGAATTGAAATGGAGGAACAGATAAATACTGTATGGCTGCTTGGGGAGACTATAGATTATCTCCTGGATACATTTTAAACCTTCAAAGTCTGGAGAACATGAGGATTTCGACCAGAGGCTTCTGTTAAAGGGATACTTTGGGATTGTGTCTACTTCCCAGTCAGATGAACTCCTGGATACCATTTTTATGTCTCTGTGTCCAGTATGAAGGAAGTTAGAGGTCGTTTTGCGAGTCAATGCTAACATGGCGTTAGCGTAATGACTGGAGTTCTATGGTATCTATAGCATACAGCGTACCCCCACAATCTATTTAGCCGTAGCGGACCGGATGCCGTACCGGCTAACTTTCACCCCTGGTGTGTGTGGTGTGTGTGTGTGTGTGTGGTGTGTGTGTGTGTGTGTGTGTGTGTGTGTTGTGTGTGTGTGTGTGTGTGTGTGTGTGTGTGTGTGTGTGTGTTGGTGTGTGTGTGTGTTGTGTGTGTGTGTGTGTGTGTGTGTGTATCGAAGGTGTTGGGAAAAGCAGAAGACATTTTCCATCCCATGTGGACTAATAAAGTCTATCTTATCTTAGTTATTGCGTCTATCTTAGTGTATAATTATGTTCATGATAACCAGGTCAAATGATTCATACAGTAGCCTGTAGTTTAGTATCACTGGTGTTAGAACAACACGGGAACAAATACTGTTCAGCCTCTCTGATGTACAGTAGTATCTGGAGTTAAGTAGCTCTTGGTTTAGGATGTCTACTAGCGTCAAGACCTAAATTCCATGTGTTATTATATAGGCCTACTGTTTTATAGTCAGTTAGTAGAGCAATGGCTGCTCCATTTCACCGTGTTAGCTGCAAATGAAATGTACTTCTGGCTACGCTGAAATGGGGAGAAATCTGGAGCATGACTGAGGCCCTAGTTCATAGCTCATTGTGTTAACTGACACATACACACAGGTGGTGGAGGCCAGAGAATCAAACAAAGCTCAACGAGGCCAGAGACTCTACCGCCCTGCTGCCCAGAGAACCTCTCTGTTCTACTTCATCATCTACAACCTGCACAGAATCACACCCATGTACCAGTTCTCCCTCCAGTGATTATAACCTCTATAAACTCTTATAACCCATGTACCAGTTCTCCCTCAGGTGATTATAACCTCTTATAAACCTCTTATAACCCCATGTACCAGTTCTCCCTCCAGGTATTATACCTCTTATAAACCTCTTATAACCCCATGTACCAGTTCTCCCTCCAGTGATTATAACCTCTTATAAACCTCTTATAACCCATGTACCAGTTCTCCCTCCAGTGATTATAACCTCTTATAAACCTCTTATAACCCATGTACCAGTTCCCCTCCAGGTGATTATAACCTCTTATAACCCCATGTACCAGTTCTCCCTCCAGGTGATTTTATTTAGAATCTCTTGAGGGGAACTGGTACATGGTTATAAGAGGTTATAATCACTTTGAGGGAGAACTGGTACATGGGTTATAAGAGGTTTATAAGAGGTTATAACACCTTGAGGGAGAACTGGTACATGGGTTATAAGAGGTATTATCACCTTGAGGAGATCTGGTACATGGGTTATAAGAGTGTATAATAACCTTCAGGGAGAACTGGTACATGGGGTATAATCACCTTCAGGAAGAACTGGTATATGGGTTATAAGATGTTTATAAGAGTTATAATCACCTTGAGGAGAACTGGTACATGGGTTATAATAGGTTTATAAGATGTTATAATCACCTTGAGGGAATGGTACGTGGGTTATAAGAGGTTTATAAGAGGTTATCCCTTATAACTCCATGTACCAGTTCTCCCTCAAGGTGATATAACCTCTTATACCCCATTTACCAGTTCTCCCTCAAGGATTATAACGTCTTATAACGCCATGTACCAGTTCTCCTTTAGGGTGTTTAATATCTGAGATCGTGTCGTCATTATCTGTCAGTGTTGTGTGTCCCACTACTCTCCTAGCTTGTTGAGACACATGGGGGAGACTCCCTGGGGTGTAATAGAACAGTTATCACATATGGACCTATGAAATCCCTTTCTCTCTGTACTGTCTCATGTACCTGTCTCTGTACCTGTCTCTCTGTTCCTGTCTCTCTGTACCTTTCTCCTCGATCCTGTCTCCCTGTACCTGTCTCTGTACCTGTCTCTCTGTACTTCTCCTGACCTGCTCTCTGTACCTGTTTCCTGTACTTCTCCCTGTACCTATCTCTCTGTACTGTCTCCTGTACTTCCTGTACTGTCTCCGTACCGTCTCCCTGTTCCTGTCTCCTGTACCTGTCTCCCTGTACCTGTCTCCCTGTTCCTGTCTCCCTGTACCTGTCTCCCTGTACCTGTCTCTTGACCTGTCTCTCTGTACCTGTCTCCCTGTACCTATCTCTCTGTACCTGTCTCTCTGTACCTGTCCCCCTGTACTGTCTCCTGTTCCTGTCTCCCCTGTACCTGTCTCCCTGTACCTGTCTCCCTGTACCTGTCTCTCTGTTCCTGTCTCCCTGTACTTGTCTCCCTGTACTTGTCCTCTGTACCTGTCTCTCTGTACCTGTCTCTCTGTACCTGTCTCCTGTACCGTCTCTCTGTTCCTGTCTCCCTGAACTTTCTCCCTGTACCTGTCTCTCGTTACCTGTCTCCCTGTACCTTTCTCCCTGTACCTGTCTCTCTGTTCTGTCTCCCTTACCTGTCTCCGTACCTGTCTCTCTGTCTGTCTCCCTGTACTGTCTCCCTGTACCTGTCTCCCTGTACCTATCTCTGTAGCTTCTCTGTACCTTCTCCCTGTACCTGTCCTCTGTACCTGTCTCACTGTACCTGTCTCCTTACTGTCTCCCGTACCTTCTCCCTGACCTGTCTCTCTGTTCCTGTCTTCCTGTACGTTTCTCCCTGTACCTGTCTCTGACCTGTCTCTGTACCTGTCTCTGTACTGTCTCCTGTACCTTTCTCCTACCTTCCTCTCTGTACCTGTGCTCCAGACCTTCAACACAGTCTTCCACAAAGCGATAGAGCGAGCGGAGTGGACGAGGACGTGAGGGCCAGAGTGCTCTCCTTGACCCGAGGCCGTCACCTACTCAGCATTCCTCTACACCAGCCCGAGCCTCTTCCAGAGAGACAAGTCAACCTTCCTGTCACACAATGCCTTCCAGGTAAGTGGCCCGGGCCGCCCCAAAAGGTTGGCACCCCCTGTCATTCTCATAAATCAAAGCACTTATTCTGGCCCCACATTAGCTTCAATTAGAGGCCGTCAGCGGGACAGAAGGACCATACGCTGCTTTTGATTAGCTCTCCCACCTGCCTGGCCAAAGCTGTTCAGACTGTTACCTCTGACAGCGGTGTGGCCTGACGGCAGAATGCTAATAACTGTCATGGCCACCTGCCTGTCGCCAACTGTTCTCAACTCCACTGTGAGAAAGTGTCTATAGTAAGGCTGTCATTCGCCTGGTCGTGGCTTCACATGTCTCTGTTTCAGATGAATTTCTGGTTGCCGAGGCCATACTCTTGTTTGATCAAAACTTTATTGATAGGATAAAGTTCTGATCTGAATCCCCTTTTCTAATCTATACCTGTTGTATCTCTGTTGTCTCTCCTCTCCAGATTCTGCTGACCCGTGGGCAATTGAGCCCAGGAGTTGACTTCCTGTTGTATTTCCCAGTGGAGCCCAGCGTAGCCAGCCCTGTCTCGTTCCTGTCCCCACAAGCCTGGGAATCGTCAGGGTAACACACATCTCCAAGGCTGCACCTTAAATCACACCCTATTCCCCATAGAGTGCACTAATCACATCCTATTCCCCATAGAGTGCACTAATCACATCCTATTCCCCATAGAGTGCACTAATCACACCCTATTCCCCATAGAGTGCACTAATCACACCCTAGCCTATTCCCCATAGAGTGCACTAATCACATCCTATTCCCCATAGAGTGCACTAATCACACCCTATTCCCCATAGAGTGCACTAATCACACCCTATTCCCCATAGAGTGCACTAATCACACCCTATCCCCCATAGAGTGCACTAAAATGAGTGCAATAAGAAGTACAGTAGCACATTGTGTGTGCGATCCAACTGGCAGCTTATTCCCTATGTAGTACACTACTTTTGACCA
Source organism: Salvelinus sp. IW2-2015 (assembly GCF_002910315.2). Classification (NCBI taxonomy): domain Eukaryota; kingdom Metazoa; phylum Chordata; class Actinopteri; order Salmoniformes; family Salmonidae; genus Salvelinus; species Salvelinus sp. IW2-2015. Next base: position 26,795 of record NW_019947374.1, on the reverse strand, counting down.
GGGCCCATAGGGAATAGGGAGCCTGCACTGGGACATTAACAGCTTAGGGTGGTGTGATGTTGATGATCTCCCAAGACCCTGTCTACCCTGGATGAGTTCTGGGGGGTTGGACCAGAACATTAAGGGCTCAGCCAAGGAGGAAGATGGTAGACTCAGAGTGTCCTGAGAGAGAGGGGTTTCCTCAGGACTGGAAGAATAAAAGCTCCCTACAGAAACTCATTATGCTGAGAGCCATATGCCCTGACAGAATGACCTACGCCCTCAGGTGAGACATCAGTTGTGTCTCAAATGGCCCCCTATTATTCCCTATATAGTGCACTACTTTTGACCAGGGCCCATGGGGTTCTTGTCAAAAGTAGCATACTATGTAGGGAAAAGGGTTCCATTTGGGACTGAAACATCAGCACTACATATTCTACAGTATTCTTTCATTTCTGGTGAGGAAGTGTGGCCCCTGCATGAAAATGCAACAGTTTTATGCACTTCAAGCTTTGCCAGTAAGGAAATGATAGTAACATACTCTATTTCACCTCTATCAGTCCCATAGTGAGTAGGTAACTAAATCTGTGACTTGAACTGTGACAGGAGCTTTGTGGAGGAGAGCTTGGGAGTGAGATATGTGGACGCTGCCAAGCTGGAGAGCAGCCCCTCCACCCCTGTGTTCTGCATCCTCTCTCCTGGAGTGGACCTGCTCAACAATGTGGAGAACCTGGCTCCACAACACTACACTAACACCGGGCTGCCAGCCCTCCTCCTAGAGAGCTACTGGGTTGAGCAGCAGACTCCAGTCCTGTTCTCACTGTAACCACCTGATTCAGATACATCCTGATGATAAGAAGCACGTGGGGACTGTGGAGAGATATTCTGAGTGTCTTGTGTCCTGTGTTGTGGGTTTGAGGCTGGGTTTCTCCATAGAGCTGGGGACACTACACAACATGTCTCTGGGTCAGGAAGGGGTGGCTGACAGGGGCCCTGCAGAAGGCCTCTCAACACAGACACTGGGTCATCCTGCAGGTAGGGACCAGCAAACACTGGGACATCCTGCAGGTAGAGAACAGCAGACACTGTGTCATCCTGCAGGTAGAGAACAGCAGACACTGGGACATCCTGCAGGTAGGGAACAGCAGACGCTGGGTCATCCTGCAGGTAGGGAACAGCAGACACTGGGTCATCCTGCAGGTAGGGAACAGCCCACTGGGTCATCCTGCAGGTAGGGAACAGCAGACACTGGGTCATCCTGCAGGTAGGGAACAAGCAGACACTGGGTCATCTGCAGGCTAAGAACACAGACACTGGGTCATCCTGCAGGTAGGGAACACAGACACTGGGTCATCCTGCAGGTAGGGAACACAGACACTGGGTCATCCTGCAGGTAGGAAACGCCGACACCAGGGTCATTTGTCAGTATGGAAGTATTTGATTGAAGTTGCATGGCTCAGTGGAACAAATGGAATAGTCCACAAAGTGCAGACAGTGCCCTGGGCTACTGGCACTCAGACGTTCAAACTACTTTCTGAATACTGTATTACAGTGTACAGCAGGGCTGCCCAATTCCAGTCCTGGAGGTCACAAACACTCCTGGTTTTTCATTCTACCTGGCAGTTAATTACCCTCACCTGGTGTCCCAGGTCTGAATTAGTCCTGACGCATTGGGCCAGTAACCGAAAGGTTACTAGTCATAGTGACTGTATGATGTTGTTCCAGCAGCCAGACTAGATAGTGGTGTCTGAGGGTCATAGTGACTGTATTGATGTTGTTCCAGCCAGCCAGACTAGACTAGTGGTAGTCTGGGGGTTATAGTGACTGTATGATGTTGTTCCAGCAGCCAGCCAGCTAGTGGTAGTCTGGAGGGTCATAGTGACTGTATGATGTTGTTCCAGCAGCAGACTAGACTAGTGGTAGTCTGGAGGGTATAGTGACTGTATGATGTTGTTCCAGCAGCCAGACTAGACTAGTGGTAGTCTGGAGGGTCATAGTGACTGTATGATGTTGTTTCCAGCAGCCAGACTAGACTAGTGGTAGTCTGGAGGGTCATAGTGAGTGTATGATGTTGTTCCAGCAAGCCAGCCAGACTAGACTAGTGGTAGTCTGGAGGGTTATAGTGACTGTATGATGTTGTTCCAGCAGCCAGAGACTAGACTAGTGTAGTCTGGAGGGTCATAGTGACTGTATGATGTTGTTCCAGCAGCCACTAGACCTAGTGGTAGTCTGGAGGGTCATAGTGACTGTATGATGTTGTTCCAGCAGCCAGACTAGACTAGTGGTAGTCTGGAGGGTTATAGTGACTGTATGATGTTGTTCCAGCAGCCAGCCAGACTAGACTAGTGGTAGTCTGGAGGGTCATAGTGACTGTATGATGTTGTTCCAGCAGCCAGACTAGACTAGTGGTAGTCTGGAGGGTCATTTAGTGACTGTATGATGTTGTTCCAGCAGCCAGACCAGACTAGTGGTAGTCTGGAGGGTCATAGTGACTGTATGATGTTGTTCCAGCAGCCAGACTAGACTAGTGGTAGTCTGGAGGGTCATAGTGACTGTATGATGTTGTTCCAGCAGCCAGACTAGACTAGTGGTAGTCTGGAGGGTCATAGTGACTGTATGATGTTGTTCCAGCAGCCAGACCAGACTAGTGGTAGTCTGGAGGGTCATAGTGACTGTATGATGTTGTTCCAGCAGCCAGACTAGACTAGTGGTAGTCTGGAGGGTCATAGTGACTGTATGATGTTGTTCCAGCAGCCAGACTAGACTAGTGTAGTCTGGAGGGTTATAGTGACTGTTATGATGTTGTTCCAGCAGCCAGCCAGACTAGACTAGTGGTGTTCTGGGGGGTCATAGTGACTGTATGATGTTGTTCCAGCAGCCAGACTAGACTAGTGGTAGTCTGGAGGGTCAAGTGACAGTTATGATGTTCCAGCAGCCAGACTAGACTAGTGGTAGTCTGAGGGTCATAGTGACTGTATGATGTGTTCCAGCAGCCAGACTAGACTAGTGGTAGTCTGGGGGGTCATAGTGACTGTATGATGTTGTTCCAGCAGCCAGACTAGACTAGTGGTAGTCTGGAGGGTCATAGTGATGTATGATGTTGTTCCAGCAGCAGACTAGACTAGTGGTAGTCTGGGAGGGTCATAGTGACAGTATGATGTTGTTCAGCAGCCAGCCAGACTAGACTAGTGGTAGTCTGGAGGGTCATAGTGACAGTATGATGTTGTTCCAGCAGCCAGACTAGACTAGTGGTAGTCTGGAGGGTCATAGTGACTGTATGATGTTGTTCAGCAGCCAGACTGAGACTAGTGGTAGTCTGGAGGGTCATTAGTGACTGTATTGATGTTGTTCCAGCAGCAGCCAGACTAGACTAGTGGTAGTCTGGAGGGTCATAGTGTACTGTATGATGTTGTTCCAGCAGCCAGACTAGACTAGTGGTAGTCTGGAGGGTTATAGTGACTGTATGATGTTGTTCACGCAGCCAGCCAGACTAGACTAGTGGTAGTCTGGAGGGTCATAGTGACTGTATGATGTTGTTCAGCAGCAGACTAGACTAGTGGTAGTCTGGAGGGTCATAGTGACTGTATGATGTTGTTCCAGCAGCCAGACTAGACTAGTGGTAGTCTGGAGGTTATAGTGACTGTATGATGTTGTTCGCAGCCAGCCAGACTAGACTAGTGGTGTTCTGGGGGTCATAGTGACTGTATGATGTTGTCCAGCCCAGCCAGACTAGACTAGTGGTTGTCTGGAGGCATAGTGACAGTATGATGTTGTTTCCAGCAGCCAGACTAGACTAGTGGTAGTCTGGAGGGTCATAGTGACTGTATGATGTTGTTCAGCAGCCAGACTAGACTAGTGTTAGTCTGGGGGGGTCATAGTGACTGTATGATGTTGTATCCAGGCAGCCAGACTAGACTAGTGTAGTCTGGAGGGTCATAGTGACTGTATGATGTTGTTCCAGCAGCCAGACTGACTAGTGGTAGTCTGGAGGGTCATAGTGACAGTATGATGTTGTTCCAGCAGCCAGCAGACTAGACTAGTGGTAGTCTGGAGGGTCATTAGTGACGTATGATGTTGTTCCGCAGCAGACTAGACTAGTGGTAGTCTGGAGGGTCATAGTGACTTGTATGATGTTGTTCCAGCAGCCAGACTAGACTAGTGGTAGTTGGAGGGTCATAGTGACTGTATGATGTTGTTTCCAGCAGCAGCCAGACTAGACTAGTGGTAGTCTGGAGGGTCATAGTGACTGTATGATGTTGTTCCAGCAGCCAGACTAGACTAGTGGTAGTCTGGAGGGTTATAGTGACTGTATTATGTTGTTCCAGCAGCAGCCCAGCTAGACTATGGTAGTCTTGGAGGGTCTAGTGACTGTATGATGTTGTTCCAGCAGCCAGACCAGACTAGTGGTAGTCTGGAGGGTCATAGTGACTGTATGATGTTGTTCCAGCAGCCAGACTAGACTAGTTGTAGTCTGGAGGTCATAGTGACTGTATGATGTTGTTCCACAGCAGACTAGACTAGTGGTAATCTGGAAGGTCATAGTGACTGTATGAGTTGTTCCAGCAGCCAGACCAGACTAGACTAGTGGTAGTCTGGGGGGTCTAAGTGACTGTATGATGTTGTTCCAGCAGCCAGACTAGACTAGTGGTAGTCTGGAAGGTCATAGTGACTGTATGATGTTTGTTCCAGCAGCCAGACCAGGACTAGTGGTAGTCTGGAGGTCATAGTGACTGTATGATGGTGTTTCAGCAGCCAGACTAGACTGTGGTAGTTCTGGAGGGTCATAGTGCTGTATGATGTTGTTCCAGCAGCCAGACTAGACTAGTGGGTGTCTGGAGGGTCATAGTGACTGTATGATGTTGTTCCAGCAGCCAGACTAGACTAGTGGTAGTCTGGAAGGTCATAGTGACTGTATGATGTTGTTCCAGCAGCCCAGACAGACTAGTGGTAGTCTGGAGGGTCATAGTGACTGTATGATGTTGTTCCAGCAGCCAGACTAGACTAGTGGTAGTCTGGAGGGTCATAGTGACTGTATGATGTTGTTCCAGCAGCCAGACCAGACTAGACTAGTGGTAGTCTGGGGGTCATAGTGATGTATGATGTTGTTCCAGCAGCCAGACTAGACTAGTGTAGTCTGGAGGGTCATAGTGACTGTATGATGTTGTTCCAGCAGCCAGACTAGACTAGTGGTAGTTCTGGGGGTCATAGTGATGTATGATGTTTGTTCCAGCCAGCCAGACTAGACTAGTGGTAGTCTGGAGGGTTATAGTGACTGTATGATGTTGTTCCAGCAGCCAGCCAGACTAGACTAGTGGTTAGTCTGGAGGGTCATAGTGACTGTATGATGTTGTTCCAGCAGCCAGCCAGACTAGACTAGTGGTAGTCTGGAGGGTCATAGTGACTGTATGATGTTGTTCCAGCAGCCAGCCGACTAGACTAGTGGTAGTCTGGAGGGTTATAGTGACTGTATGATGTTGTTCAGCAGCCAGACTGGACTAGTGGTAGTCTGGAGGGTCATAGTGACTGTATGATGTTGTTTCCAGCAGCCAGACTAGACTGTGGGAGTCTGGAGGGTCATAGTGACTGTATGATGTTGTTCCAGCAGCCAGACTAGACTAGTGGTAGTCTGGAGGGTCATAGTGACTGTATGATGTTGTTCCAGCAGCCAGACCAGACTAGACTAGTGGTAGTCTGGAGGTCATAGTGACTGTATGATGTTGTTCCAGCAGCCAGACTAGACTAGTGGTAGTCTGGAGGGTCATAGTGACTGTATGATGTTGTTCCAGCAGCCAGACCAGACTAGACTAGTGGTATAGTCTGGAGGGTCATAGTGACTGTATGATGTTGTTTCAGCAGCCAGACTAGACTAGTGGTAGTCTGGAGGGTTATAGTGACTGTATGATGTTGTTCCAGCAGCCCAGCCAGTCTAGTGGTAGTCTGGAGGGTCATAGTGACTGTATGATGTTGTTCCAGCAGCCAGACTAGACTAGTGGTAGTCTGGAGGGTCATAGTGACTGTATGATGTTGTTCCAGCAGCCAGACTGGACTAGTGGTAGTCTGGAAGGTCATAGTGACTGTATGATGTTGTTTTCAGCCAGCCAGACCAGACTAGTGGTAGTCTGGAGGGTCATAGTGACTGTTATGATGTTGTTCCAGCAGCCAGACTAGATTAGTGGTAGTCTGGGGGTCATTGTGACTGTATGATGTTGTTCCAGCAGCCAGACTAGACTAGTGGTAGTCTGGAGGGTCATAGTGACTGTATGATGTTGTTCCAGCAGCCAGCCAGACTAGACTAGTGGTAGTCTGGAGGGTCATAGTGAGTGTATGATGTTGTTCCAGCAGCCAGACTAGATAGTGGTAGTCTGGAGGGTATAGTGAGTGTATGATGTTGTTCCAGCAGCCAGACAGACTAGTGGTAGTCTGGAGGGTCATAGTGACTGTATGATGTTTGTCCAGCAGCCAGCCAGACTAGACTAGTGGTAGTCTGGAAGGTCATAGTGACTGTATTGATGTTGTTTCCAGCAGCCAGACTAGACTAGTGGTAGTCTGGGGGGTCATAGTGACTGTATGATGTTGTTCCAGCAGCCAGACTAGACTAGTGGTAGTCTGGAGGGTTATAGTGACGTATGATGTTGTTCCAGCAGCCAGACTAGACTAGTGGTAGTCTGGAGGGTCATAGTGACTGTATGATGTTGTTCCAGCAGCCAGACTAGACATGGTGTGTCTGGAGGGTCATAGTGACTGTATGATGTTGTTCCAGCAGCCAGACCAGACTGTGGTTAGTCTGGAGGTCATAGTGACTGTATGATGTTGTTCCAGCAGCCAGACTAGGTATAGTGGTAGTCTGGAGGGTCATAGTGACTGTATGATTGTTGTTCCAGCAGCCAGCTAAGACTAGTGGTAGTCTGGAGGGTCATAGTGACTAGTATGAGTTGTTCCAGCAGCCAGACTAGACTAGTGGTAGTCTTGGGGTCATTAGTGATATATGATGTTGTTCCAGCAGCCAGACTAGACTAGTGGTAGTTCTGGGGGGGTCATAGTGACTGTATGATGTTGTTCCAGCAGCCAGACTAGACTAGTGGTAGTCTGGAGGGTTATAGTGACTGTATGATGTTGTTCAGCAGCCAGACTAGACTAGTGGTAGTCTGGAGGGTCATAGTGACTGTATGATGTTGTCAGCAGCCAGACTAGACTAGTGGTAGTCTGGGGGGGTCATAGTGACTGTATGATGTTGTTCCAGCAGCCAGACTAGACTAGTTGTAGTCTGGAGGGTTATAGTGACTGTATGATGTTGTCAGCAGCCAGACTGACTAGTGGTAGTCTGGAGGTTATAGTGACTGTATGATGTTGTTCCAGCAGCCAGACTAGATAGTGGTTAGTCTGGAGGGTAATAGTGACTTTATGATGTTGTTACCAGCAGCCAGACTAGACTTAGTGGTAGTCTGGGGGGTCATAGTGACTGTATGATGTTGTTCCAGCAGCCAGACTAGACTAGTGGTAGTCTGGAGGGGCAAGTGACTGTATTGATGTTGTTCCACAGCCAGCCAGACTAGACTAGTGGTAGTCTGGAGGGTCATAGTGACTGTATGATGTTGTTCCAGCAGCCAGACTAGACTAGTGGTAGTCTGGAGGGTCATAGTGACTGTATGATGTTGTTCCAGCAGCCAGACTAGACTAGTGGTAGTCTGGTGAGGGTCATATTGACTGTATGATGTTGTTCAGCAGCAGCCAGACTAGACTAGTGTAGTCTGGAGGGTCATAGTGACTGTATGATGTTGTTCCAGCAGCCAACTAGACTAGTGGTAGTCTGGAGGGTCATAGTGACTGTATGATGTTTTTCCAAGCCAGCCAGACTAGACTAGTGGTAGTCTGGAAGGTCATAGTGACTGTTTGATGTTTGTTCCACAGCCAGACTAGACTTAGTTGTAGTCTGGAGGTCATAGTGACTGTATGATGTTGTTCAGCAGCAGCCAGACTAGACTAGTGGTAGTCTGGAGGGTCATAGTGACTGTATGATGTTGTTCCAGCAGCCAGACTAGACTAGTGTAGTCCTGGGGGTCATAGTGACTATATGATGTTGTT
>NW_019947374.1:0-18039 GCF_002910315.2 Salvelinus sp. IW2-2015 | reverse complement strand
GCTCTCCCAGATGAAATCTCGCGCGTCTTGTGAATCCGGCCGGCGCCCCAACAAACCTTGCCCGCTTGACCCTTACCCCCCCTCTCCTCTGTCTCTCCAGAACTATTTCAGGAGACCTTCTCCCTTAACTCACCTCAAGGCTCCATCACTCATCCTGAACCCGCTGGCTCCGTCCCTTCCGTCTGTCAGAGAGCGAGAGTTGCCCGCTTCTGAAGAACCCTACACTCGATCCTCGATAGTCAACAACTAACCGACCAGTATCCTTCTTTCTTTCTTCCAACTCTTGAACGTTGCCGTCCTTGGCCAGCTCTCACTGCTATCTCATCTCAAGAATGACCTTACTTGGATCCAAATCCAGTCAGGTTTTTCAAGACTAGTCCATTCACTGAGACTGCTCTTCTCTGTATCACGGAGGCGCTCTCCGCAGCTGCTAAGCTAACTCTCTCTCCTCTGCGCGTCTCATCCTTTTCTAGACCTATCGGCTTGCCTTCATACTGGTGAACCATCAGATCCTCCTCTCCACCCTCTCGACGTTGGGCATCTCCGGCGGCGGCCACGCTTTGGATTGCGTCCTTGTCCTGACGGTCGCTTCCTACCAGGTGGCGTGGCGAGATATGCTTGTCTCTCACCACTGCGTTCCTCTACCCACTGGTGTCCCAGGGCTCTGTTCTGGGCCCTCTCTGTTCTCGCTATACACCCAAAGTCACTTGGCTCTGTCATCAACCTCACATGGTCTCTCCTATTCAATTTGCTATGCAGACGACACCAATTAATCTTCCTCCTTTCCCCCTTCTGATGACGCAAGGTGGCGAATCGGCATCTCTGCATGTCTGGCAAGACATACTCATGTGTGGATGACGGTCAGCCACCTATCAGCTGACCTCGGCAAGACGGAGCTTGCCTCTTCTCCACCACGGGGAAGGACTGCCGTTCCATGATCTCAGCCATCACGGTTGACAACTCCATTGTGTCCTCTGCTCCCAGAAGCGCTAAGAACCTTGGGCTTGTGATCGCTGGACAACACCCGTCGTTCTCAACCTAACATCAAGGCGGTGGCCCGTTCCTGTAGGTTCATGCTCTACAAATTCCGCAGAGTACGACCCATGCTCACACAGGAAGCGGGCGGCAGGTTCCTAATCAGGCACTTGTCATCTCCGCGTCGGAATTACTGCCAACATCGCTGTTGGGCTGGGCTCCCTGCCTGTGCCCCCTTAAAACCCCTACATACTCTCCAGAACCGCCGCCGCCCGTCTGGTGTCAACCTTGCCAAGTTTCTCTCAGTCACCGCCCGCTCCTCCGTCCCTCACTGCTTCCATGTTGAAGCTCGCATCCCGCTACAAGCACCATGGTGCTTGCCTACGGAGACTGTGAGGGGAACGGCAACCTCAAGTACCTTTCAGTGCTCTGATCAGGCCCTACACAACCAACTAGGCACTGCGTTCTCCACCTCTGGCCTGGCTCGCCTCCCCTACCACTGGAGAAGTACAGTTCCCCGGCGCAGTCCCAGTCAAACTGTTCCGCTGCTCTGGCCCAAATGGTGGAACAAACTCCCTCACGACGCCTAAAGGAAGCGGAGTCAATCACCACCTTGCCGGAGGACACCTAAACCCTCATCCTCTTTTAAGGAATAACCTAGGATGAGGATAAAGTAATCCTTCTGACCCCCCCCCCTAAAAGATTTAGATGCACTATTGTAAGTGGCTCGTTCCACTGGATGTCATAAAGTGATGCCCATTTGTAAGTCGCCTCTGGATAAGAGCGTGCTGCTAAATGACTTACAATGTAATGTAAGTAAATTAAGAAACGTTAATGAACACATAAAATACAATAAATCAGTACTAGTGTGTGTGTGTGTGTGTGTGTGTGTGTGTGTGTGGTGTGTTGGTGTGGTGTGTGTGGTGTGGTGTGTGGTGTGTGTGTGTGTGTGTGTGGTGTGTGTGCTGTGTGTGTGTGTGTGTGTGTGTGTTGTGTCTGTGGTGGAGCGTGTTTAACTATTCTTGTGGGGACCAGAAGTCCCTAAAGAATAGTAAAACAAACAAAAGTTGACCAGCTGGGGACATTTTGTTAGTCCCACAAGGTCAAATGCCTATTTCGTAGGGGTTTAGAGTTAAGGTTAGAATTAGTGTTGAGGGTTAGAATTAAGTTAAATATTAGGTTAGGAGCTAGGGTTAGGGTTAGGTTTAGGGTTAGGATATTTAGGTTTTGGTTAGGTTAGGGTTAGGGTTAAGGTTAGGGTTAGGGTAGGGTAAGAGTTCAGGTAAGGAGTTTAGGGGTTATGTTTTAGGGTTGGTTAGGGGTTAGGGAAAATAGGATTTTGAATGGGACTGAATTGTATGTCCCCACAAGGTTAGCTGTACAAGACTGTGTGTGTGTGTGTGTGTATGTGTGTGTGTTGTTTCGGTCAGAAAGTGCACCTGGTGACGCATTGGTTGCCCGCTCTGGAAGCCCTCCTTGAGAGGACCGGGGCAGACACCATGACTACCGGGTGTTCATCAGCGGYGASCCAGCACCCAGCCCTGACCAGCACGTCATCCCCAGAGGCATCCTGGAGGACGCCATCAAGATCACCAACGAGCCACCCACCGGTATGCACGCCAGTCTGCACGCTGCCCTCCACAACTTCAACCAGGTCAGAGGCAAACAAATGGCTGATTAAAAAAAGTTGCTTTATAGATATAGAATTTTACTCATACTGTACGAGTGATGCCTTGTGAAATGAGCAGGGTTCAGAGTTTTTCCTGGTCAAGGTCTTGCGGTGAGGGAAAACTCAGTGCCCAACAGTAGTTAATATTTACAGCAGCTGCCTTTCACCTGTAGTGAAGCTCTCTTACAGCAGCTGCTTTTCACCTACACCTGTTGTATTCAGCACATGTGACAAATAACATTTGATTTTGATAGCTATTGCTCTCTCTCTGTCTCTGTTTACAGGATACCCTGGAGATGTGTTCTCGGGAGCAGGTGTTCAACGATCTCTTCTTCTCCCTCTGCTACCTCCATGCTGTGTGACGGAGCGCAGGAAGTTTGATCCCCAGGGCTGGAACAGATCTTACCCCTCAGCACAGGAGAGCTGGTCATCTCTGTAAACGTGCTCTACAAATACATGGAAGCCAACACCAAAGTAATACTCACATTTCCAAAACCTTCCAAAAATCCCCAGGTTTTTCACAAATCCAGGTTGGAGGAATCAGGATTTACTCCGGAATTAATTGACCCTTCACTAAGCCCCTCCCCCCCTTGGTTACTGTTGCAACCTCAGTCAACATTTTCCCGGAAGCCCGTTTCCCCATACGAACCACTGGCGAAATCCCATCACAATGATCTCAAACTGTTGGGTATGTTGTGGCATCCGATAGTTTAATCGGGTGGTTGTGGTGGACTGTCATTACAGTTGCTTCACAGGAACCTGGTAAAATGAAGGTTGTAGTGTGTCTAGCCACTGGAGGGTTCTGAATGCACTGTCACCATGCAGCCAAACCTAATAACTAGGAGTGTGCCGATCTCGTCATACTCGTATTCGTAATCGTATCCGTTTTATCACACTCAATACTCGTAATCGGATTAACTGGCGATCGGAAAACCCGGAAGTGCGCTTTAATTGCCGGTAAAGGCCATACCTCAAGTCTACATTACTGCTCTATCACTTAGAGTGCATCATTATGTTCCTTCACTCATTCACACACATTGTTCAAAGACAAATGACCCCGACAGATGAAAATGCACATTATTTACTTACTTAGTKCTATTCAATAATCAACGAAATAGGCCAATAAATAGCCTAATGCATGGCTGGCTACCGCAGCCTGTATTTATTCCAGACACAGATTTAGATGAAGGTAGCCTACTGCAGCCTGCATGTATTCCAGACACAGATTTAGATGAAGGTAGGCTACCGCAGCCTGCATGTATTCCAGACACAGATTTAGATGAAGGTAGGCTAATGCAGCCTGCATGTATTCCAGACACAGATTTAGATGAAGGTAGGCTACCGCAGCCTGTATTTATTCCAAACACAGATTTAGATGAAGGTAGGCTACTGCAGCCTGTATTTATTCCATACACAGATTTAGATGAAGGTAGGCTACTGCGGCCTGTATTTATTCCAGACACAGATTTAGATGAAGGTAGGCTACTGCAGCCTGTATTTATTCCATACACAGATTTAGATGAAGGTAGGCTACTGCAGCCTGTATTTATTCCAGACACAGATTTAGATGAAGGTAGGCTACTGCAGCCTGTATTTATTCCAGACACAGATTTAGATGAAGGTAGGCTACTGCAGCCTGATTATTCCAGACACAGATTAGATGAAGGTAGCTACTGCAGCCTGCATTTTCCAGACACAGATTTAGATGAAGGTAGGCTACCGCAGCCTATTTATTCCAGACACAGATTTAGATGAAGGTAGGCTACTGCAGCCTGTATTTATTCCAGACACAGATTTAGATGAAGGTAGGCTACTGCAGCCTGTATTTATTCCAGACACAGATTTAGATGAAGGTAGCTACTGCAGCCTGCATTTATTCCAGACACAGATTTAGATGAAGGTAGGCTACCGCAGCCTGTATTTATTCCAGACAGATTTAGATGAAGGTAGGGTACTGCAGCCTGCATGTATTCCAGACACAGATTTAGATGAAGGTAGGCTAATGCAGCCTGCATGTATTCCATACACAGATTTAGATGAAGGTAGGCTACTGCAGCCTGTATTTATTCCAGACAGATTTAGATGAAGGTAGGCAATGCGGCCTGTATTTATTCCAGACACAGATTTAGATGAAGGTAGGCTAATGCGGCCTGTATTTATTCCAGACACAGATTTAGATGAAGGTAGGCTAATGTGGCCTGTATTTATTCCAGACACAGATTTAGAAGAAGGTAGGCTACTGCAGCCTGTATTTATCCAGACACAGATTTAGATGAAGGTAGGCTAATGCGGCCTGTATTTATTCCAGACACCAGATTTAGATGAAGGTATGCTAATGCGGCCTGTATTTATTCCAGACACATATTTAGATGAAGGTAGGCTAATGCGGCCTGTATTTATTCCAGACACAGATTTAGATGAAGGTATGCTAATGCAGCCTGTATTTATTCCAGACACAGATTTAGATGAAGTAGGCTAATGCAGGCCTGTATATTATTCCAGACACAGATTTAGATGAAGGTAGGCTACTGCAGCCTGAATTTATTCCAGACACAGATTTAGATGAAGGTAGGCTACCGCAGCCTGTATTTATTCCAGACACAGATTTAGGTCTTAATTTTTAATTTTTATTTCTAAAGATCTGTCGCTCAGGAAACATGCCTGGGCGAGAATTAATAAAAAATAGCAAGCAAGCATGGGCTTAGATCACGACATAACGACAGACGTGTCAGCAATGGAATATTTATAGACAGACAGACAAAGCAGTAACCTTCTAAACAGCGCCAAGTAGACAAACAAACAACCATATGGCCTCAGAAAAGTCTACCTAAAATAACTAGATTGACAGCTAGAACAACAATGACTAGTCACGAATGTTTTGAGAAGGGGGGACTTGTGCCCCTCACTGTGTGAGTGATTAAGAGCCGCACGTGTTTCTGTCGGGGGAAATGAAAGCGGCATTTTCTAATCCAATTCAATCGTTGCACCAGCCTCAACCAATACCCCACCTGTTTCTTTAAAGATAGAACAAGCTAATAGTTGTTTTAGAGCACACAACACTTCACCACTGTTTGCGTGCTGGCTGACCAAGGATAATACAACAAAAAGACTTGTCATAATCGTATTCGCAAAATTCTCAATATCCGTTACAATACTMATTTTATCCAAGTACTCGGCACACCCCTACTACTAACCACTTCAAATCATATCCTGATGTCAACAGTAGATGAGAGTTATATTCATAACATTGCTAAGTTAGCCAACATACATTTASAAAAAACAAGTTATATTAACTGGCTAGCTAGCCAGCGTTAGCAATGTTGGGTGGTCAATGTAACTTAGATTGGGAGCTACAGTAGATAACCAGCTGAGCTAGCAAACAATGTAGCATTCGAAAAATACTCCTACAGGCTCTGCATTTCAGGAATCACAGTAGCAAGTACTCCTTGTGCACTGTTATTAGCCATTTAAACAATTCGTTTTTGCTCAGTCTTTACAATGCCCTCAATGGCTTCCATACGTTTAAAACGTGAGCTTGTCTGACGTGCGCGGCGATTGGTTGCCCCAAATTCTGGGGTGGGGCTTAACGAAGAGTCAATTAGTGTCAATAGGAAACTCATCCAAGATATGAGATTTGTATTAAGACAATATATTTTGATCAATTACATAAAKGTGTGTTTTTTAAATAGTAATACAAGTTCTTTCGATAAGCAAAACAAGTCCAGTTAGTAAATGTTCCATTTTATGCAGTGAAATATTCCACCCTTAAAAAGGGAAATAATTTCCATTCCTATCATACACTGTATATACAAAAGGATGTGGACAAATTAGTGGATTCTGCTATTTCAGCCACACCTATTGCTGTCATGTGTATAACAGCCATGTAATCTTCATAGACAAACATTGGCAGTAGAATGGCCTTATTGAAGATCTCAGTGACTTTCAACATGGCACTGTCATTGAATGCCACCTTTACAACAAGTCAGTTTGTCAAATTTCTGCCTTGCTAGAGCTTCCCCGGTTAACTGTAAATGCTGTTATTGTGAAACGTCTAGGAGCAACAACGGCTCAGCCGCGAAGTGGTAGGCCACACAAGCTCACAGAACGGGACCACCGAGTGCTGAAACCGAGTCCTCGGTTGCAACACTCACTACCGAGTTTCAAACTTCCTCTGAAAGTAATGTCAGCACAACAACTGTTCGTCAGGAGCTTCATAGCCGCACACAAGCCTAAGATCACCATGCGCAATGCCAAGTGTCGGCTGGAGTGGTGTAAAGCTTGCTGCCATTGGACTCTGGAGCAGTGGAAATGAGCAGTGAAAATGCATTCTCTGTATTGATGAATCACGCTTCACCACCTGGCAGTCCAACGGACGAAACTGGGTTTGGCGGATACCAGGAGAAGGCTACCTGCCCAAATGCATAATGCCAAGTGTAAAGTTTGGTGGAGGAGAAATAATGGTCTGTGGCTGTTTTTCATGGTTTGTTCTAGGCCCCTTAGTTCCTGTGAAGAGAAATCTTAACCCTATAGTATACAATGACATTGTAGACAATTCTATGCTTCCAACTTTGAGGCAACAGTTTGGGGAAGGCCCTTTCCTGTTTCAGCATGACAATTCTCCCGTGCACAAAGCGAGGTCCATACAGAAATGGTGTGTCGAGATCTGTGTGGAAGAACATGACTGGCCTGCACAGAGCCCTGATCTCAACCCCATCGAAAACCTTTGGGATGAATTGAAATGCAGACTGTGAGCCAGGCCTAATCGCCCAACATCAGTGCACGACCTCACTTATGCTCTTGTGGCTGATTGGAAGCAAGTCCCGACAGCAATGTTCCAACATCTAGTAGAAAGCCTTCAAAGAAGAGTTTAGGCTGAAATTAGCAGCAAGAGGGGGACCAACTCCATATTAATGCCCATGATTTAGGAATGAGATGTTCRATGAGCAGGTGTCCACATACTTTGGTCAAATAGTGTATCTTCACATCTCCACTCACACAGCCCAACCTATCATTTCACTGTATCTCCACTCACACAGCCCAACCTATCATATTACTGCATCTCCACTCACACAGCCCAGCCTATCATTTCACTGTATCTCCACACACACAGCCCAGCACTCACACAGCCCAGCCTATCTATACTGTAATCTCCACTCACACAGCCCAGCCTATCATTTCACTGTATCTCCACACCACACACACAGCAACCTATCATATCACTGCGTTCCCCACACACAAAGCCCAACCTATCATCCACTGTTATCTCCAACACCCACAGCCCAAACCTATCATATCACTGCATCTCCACACACACAGCCCAACCTATCATATCACTGCATCTCCACACCACACAGCCCAACCTATCATTTCACTGTATCTCCACAACACACAGCCCAACCTATCATATCACTGCATCTCCACACACAACAGCCCAACCTATCATATCACTGCATCTCCACACACCACCCCCAACCTATCATATCACTGCGTCTCCCACTCCCACAAGCCCAACCTATCATATCACTTGTATCTCCATCCACACAGCCCAACCTATCATATCACTGCATCTCCACACAACACGCCAACCTATCATATCACTGTGTCTCCACTCACAATCAGCCAACCTATCATATCACTGTATCTCCACTCACACAGCCCAGCCTATCATATCACTGCATCTCCACTCACACAGCCCACCTATCATATCACTGTATCCCACTCACACAGCCCAACCTATCATAACTGCATCTCCATCACCACAGCCCAACCTATCATATACTGTATCTCCACTCACACAGCCCAACCTATCATATCACTGTATCTCCACTACACACAGCCCAACCTATCATATCACTGTATCTCCACTCACACCAGCCCAGCCTATCATATCACTGCATCTCCACCTCACACAGCCCAACCTATCATATCACTGTAATCTCCACTCACACAGCCCAGCCTATCATATCACTGCATCTCCACTCACACAGCCCAACCTATCATATCACTGTATCTCCACTCACACAGCCCAGCCTATCATAATCTGCATCTCCACTCACACAGCCCAACCTATCATCACTGTATCTCACTCACAACAGCCCAACCTATCATATCACTGTATCTCTCACACACAGCCCAACCTATCATATCATGCGTCTCCACTCACACAGCCCAGCCTATCATATCACTGCATCTCCACAACAACACCACAAGCCCCACCTATCATATCACTGCGTCCTCACTCACACAGCCCAACCTATCATATACTGTATCTCCACACACACAGCCCAGCCTATCATATCACATGCTTCTCCACTCACCCAGCCCAACCTATCATATCACTGTTATCTCACTCACACAGCCCAGCCTATCAATCACTGCATTCTACTCACACAGCCCAGCTATCATATCACTGTATCTCCACTCACACAGCCCAGCCTATCTATCACTGTATCTCCATCACACAAAGAAAGAATCCTGTCAATAATTATACAAGTTGTGCCCCTCATTCACACTAACAACAGTAATGTGTTTTTCTCTTCCTATTATCCGGTCACAACCAATTATCTCTCAGATTCTGCCCCCCAAAAACGAATGTCCTTCATTATGTTAACTAAACACTAACCTGTATGTGCTTACACAGAGAATTCATTAGGGGGGCAATGAAGCGTTGTTCTCGGTGTAATTACACGCAGGCCGACGTGACAGTTCGCCACGCCGCATAAGTGATCGCTGCAATTAGTGCTGAAGAAGGAAGTCTTTGCTAAACAATACAGGTAAAATGGTTGTGATCTCCATTTTTGGTCATTTGTTATTATAAATCACGTTTCTTATCTTTCCTCCTTCACCCTCACGGATCATCATCAGTCGTTCTGCCCCTGAAACAGGCAGTTAACCCACTGTTCCTAGGCCGTCATTGAATAAGATTTTGTTTTTAACTGACTTGCCTAGTTAATAAAGGTAAAATATATATTGTTTTAATAATCTCAGAGATGGCCTGTACGCCAAACAGCACCCTATTCCCAATGTAGTGCACTACTTTCAACAAGGATCCATAGGACTCTGGTCAAAAGTAGTGTACTATGTGGGGAATAGTGCACCATTTGGCATTAAGAGAGTGTGATGTTTGTTCATTTTAGATAAAAGTAGATCTGCAATTGCTATGATCCATTTTGACACCTGTTATGTCGTCTGAGAAAAGTGGCCTTCAAAGCAAATCTGGTGCCTGCTAGTGTAGCAGACATGAGTCGGTCGCGGATGCTCATTGTGATGAGTAGCCTGCCCGGGACTTCAAAATCAGTGTTGGCCCTCGGGCCAATAGGAAATTTCCTCTCGGTTTAATGGTCAACGTTGTTTCTCAGCATTAAGCCTGGGTTCATCCCTCAGGTTACACTAGCCCAGTTATCCATTTTGTTGTTAATTAAGTATCAGCTTTGATACAGTGGCACCTTGGATATATGTGCCATGGCTTATGGCTTTTAGTAGCAGATAAGGCAACATTCAGTGTGTTGTGTTTCAGACATACATGTTAGACTGATCCAATGAACCATTGATTTCTGTTCAAAATGTTGTATCAAGACTGCCAAAGTGCCTAATTGGTTCATTAATAGCTTTTCAAGTTCATAACTGTGCACTCTCCTACAAACAATAGCATGGTATTATTTCACTGTAATAGCTACTGTAAATTAGACAGTGCAGTTAGATTAACAAGACTGTAAGCTTTCTGCCAATATCAGATATGTCTATGTTCTGGGAAATGTTCTTCTTACTTACAACCTCATGCTAATTGCATTAGCCTGTGTTAGCTCACCACCGTCCCACAGGGAACCCACCAATCCTGTAGAGCTTTTTTGAAGTTAATATGCAGCTATGCTAGCTTTCGCTTGTAAGCTAGCTGATAGCAGATTTGATTAATGAAATTGACACATTTGGTCCTATTTAGAAAATGTATTTCTGTTACAAAAGCATGCATTTCATAATCCCCCCCAAAAAATCTAAATTAAAATGACCTAGAGCAGTGTCCCAGTTTGACAGTAACAGGATGTCCCAGTTTGACAGTAACAGGATGTCCGTTTGACAGTAACGGATGTCCCAGTTTGACAGTAACAGGTGTCCCAGTTTCACAGTAGGACATTGGCATACTGGGACACTGTCAAAATGTCACATTCAAAATTAGGTGAGATTAGTAAGAAAACCATTTACAGTCATTTTGATTCAAATTACATACAAAATATGTTGTAATGAGACACTGAATATCCTTTCTCTTTTGTTTTTTTATAACTTACATTATTTACCTCCGAATGCTTATGTCATTTGACTTACTGTTATGCCTCTGTTATGCCTCACGGGGTGCCACGCACACATGATGACGTCGTACCCACTGAAACAATGGTTTATCATCACATACTTTCTCACACAACACACAGGCATTAATTGTAGTTTGTGTTATTGTGCAACTTTTAAAGATATCCATTAGAAAGCTTCAGTCTTCCCCGACTTTGCTACGTGTCCCAATACTCACCTTACATTAAATACCATGTTTTGTATTAAGAGCATCTGTATGTATCCTAAGATCTTATTTTATTTCAACACCAAATTAATTCCACACAGAAAATGATAAATTTTAGGTGTTGCACTCAAATGAAGCCTTTTCGATTACATTGCTTAGCTACCAAAAACCGATCATCCCAAAGTGGTCCAGCTCAAGCTGTTCTGGAAACTTTGTTTTGAAACAGATGTATTTAGGTGGTAATCAATAGGTGTGACAGCAGTGTTAGTCGGAGATGGATGTTGCTGCGCTATACAGCCAAACACATTGACAGATGACTGCTAGTCCTGGGCCCTAATAGCACCTTGGTCAGGAGGAACAGTGGTGGGGTGAATACATACCTGACTGCTTTAAGGTATATCTGATTGTGTAGAGGTGTAATCAGAGCAGGTTGACATTTATTGTCATGAGTCTTGTCCTGGAGGCAGAACTGAGCGATTTCCCCTTAGATAGGCCAGCTGCAAAGTCAGAATTGTCTATTTTAAAAAATCAAGCAAAAATMAGCTTTTTGYTCTCAATTTAAGGTTAGGTTAGCAGTGTGGTTAAAACCCTTTCCTGCAGTCAAATGACCAATTTTTAAAAATGTATTTTATTTATTTCACCTTTATTTAACCAGGTAGGCAAATTGAGAACAAGTTCTCAAATCACCCTCTAGTGGTCTCATGGGTGGAATGTTATTAATATTTTTCATAATTCTGAAAATAAAACATTATAAATCAATCAACCACAAAAAAATCCAGTGTTTTTATGTCAAATGGTTTTGTTATATTTCAGTCTTCTGTGGTGTATATAAAGTGTAATATTGGGATGCAAACTCAAAATTGAATACATTTCAACTCTATAACTGACATGGTACAGTGTCTTTTTTATTTAAAGCCCATACAGTGTGTGAGGTGTATACTTCTGTTTCAAAGTAGATTTGTTGAAGACTACCAAGAAACACTGTGTGACCCTGATTTAGCCCACTGCAGTAACYTGTTKAATCAAACCCTAACCTTAAATCAATGTTAAATCACACAGCTAYCTGTYTGGTGGTATTCAAACTGAGGTTAATCAATAAATGTAAACAGCTATTTTGATTACCTAGCATTACCTAGCTAGCGTTAGCTTGCTTGTCCAGTAGATAGTCTACTGGACAAGGCAAACAAAGGTAGKTAGCTATTTGGTTATGGAAGAGGAAGAGAGAAGCTCAACTCAGCGGAAAAACTGTCTTCCTCCAGCATGTGGCATTTTTTGATGTTTCGCCCACCATGCAAGGAGTTTCTGTATGGAAGTCAATGACTGTGTCGAATTTGGTCGACAACAAAAAATGATGTCTTATTTGCTACATGAGGTTTATTCTGATCGAGTAGAAGTTGTTTCATGCTTAAGTTTTTACGAGTGTACTGATATAAGCGTGCTTCATTTGTAAATCGGAAGTGAGTGCTGACCTGGGGAGCTCTGAGGTAAAAAGAATATCCCTTTTATAATAAAGTGTTGCATATCATCACAGTAAGAGGCTAGAGCAGTAGAGTAGATGCACTCACAGAGGTTGCACACGTGGGATTTATTTTGGTGGCTAGGGTCTGGGAAGCTTTGGTGGCCTAGGGTCTGGGAAGCTTTGGTGGCCTAGGGTCTGGGAAGCTTTGGTGGCCTAGGGTCTGGAAGCTTTGGGCCTTTTATCAACCACATTTAATGCAATTGCAATACATGCAATAACATGACTGGAGACTTTGGCATAATGTTTTTTAAATGCCACGTTTCAAAACAATCGGGTAAAAATGAGCTCGACTGGGAACATTCGCATTGAACGGTCATCCAACTCGGAATTCCAAGTGAGGAACTCTGGCCTCTTTCTAGAGCTCCGACTTTCGGAACATGTTTCATGATTCGACCTCGATTTCTTCCAGAGTACCCAGTTGTCTTGAAAAGCACCATAAATACCGCACAAATGATAGAAATTAAAGGCTACTTTGACATTGACAATTGAGGAATCTGAGATCAATGAAAACGACCTTGCCTTGAATCCATCAGCCTAGGCTTAGGAGTGTGGAGACATATTCTAGGCTACAGTACGAGGAGGAAATTACAGTCCAAAAAATGCTTTCCAGTTTCACTGACTCACCCAATGATGCGCAGCTCACTTGCTGGTGTGGCATATGCGCTCGTGCCAAAAGCCTCTCTCTCGTATTTACTTTGTAAAACAATATTTGGATGTTGATCAAATATTTTGGTAGCCTACAGCAGACAGATTATAGTCTTCTCTTTTCAGCAGCAGCTATTTGCTTTCCAACATGTTTTCCTGTGATTGCAGACTATTTGAAAATATTGCATAAGGCGTTTTTTTTTCTGTATGCTGTTTGTGCACTGACATATTTACTGCTCGTTCCCGACTATAGACTATGCCTTGTTATTGGGCTACACCTCAACGCTACTGTACTTGTCGTGCTGCTGATCCAGTTTCTGCTGTTCTTCCTGCAGCTATGGAACCCTGACCTGTTCACCAGACATGCTACCTTGTCGTGCTGCTGATCCAGTCTCTGCTGTTCTGCTGCAGCTATGGAACCCTGACATGATCTGAATGATCAGCTATGAAAGCCAACTGACATATACTCGTGAGGTGCTGACCTGTTGCACCCTCTACAACCACTGTGGTTGTTGTTTGACCCTGCTGGTCACCTATGAACTTTTGAAAATCTTGAAGAGTGATCTGGCATGTACTCTTATAATCTCCACCTGGCACAGCCAGAAGAGGACTGGCCACCCCTCAGATCCGGGTTTCTTCCTGGTTGCTGCCATTCTAGGAAGTTTTTCCTAGCCACCGTGCTTCTACATCTGCATTGCTTGCTGTTTGGGGTTTTAGGCTGGTGTTTCTTTGTGACAACTGCTGATGTAAAAAGGGCTTTATAAACATTCAATTGATTGATTGACTGTAGGGCTGGTTTCCTGGACACAGGTTAAGCCTAGTATTGGACAAACACATGCTAAATGGAGATTCTCCAATGAAAGCCATTTTTAGTCCAGGACTAGACTTGACCTGTGTCCAGGAAGGAGTCCAGCATTCCTAGTCAGTACCTGGGGTCTAGCATTCCTAGTCAGTACGTGAGTCTAGCATTCCTAGTCAGTACCTGGACTCTAGCATTCCTAGTCAGTACCTGGAGATGAGCATTCCTAGTCAGTAACCTGGAGTCTAGCATTCCTAGTCAGTACCTGGAGTCTAGCATTCCTAGCCAGTACCTGGCGTCCAGCATTCCTAGTCAGTAACCTGGAGTCCAGCATTCCTAGTCAGTACCTGGAGACGAGCATTCCTAGTCAGTACCTGGAGTCTAGCATTCCTAGTCAGTACCTGGAGTCTAGCATTCCTAGCCAGTACCTGGCGTCCAGCATTCCTAAGTTCAGTACCTGGAGTCCAGCATTCCTGGTCAGTACCTGGAGTGCAGCATTCCGAGTCAGTACCTGGGGTCCAGCATTCCTAGTCAGTACCTGGAGTCTAGCATTCCTAGTCAGTACCTGGAGTCTGCATTCCTAGTCAGTACCTGGAGTCTAGCATTCCTAGTCAGTACCTGGAGACTAGCAATTCCTAGTCAGTACCTGGAGTCTAGCATTCCTAGTCAGTACTGGAGTCCTAGCATCTAGTCAGTACCTGGGGTCCAGCATTCCTAGTCAGTACCTGGAGTCTAAGCATTCCTAGTAATTCCCTTGAGTCTAGGCATTCCTAGTCAGTACTTGGAGTCCAGCATTCCTAGTCAGTACCTGGAGTCCAGCATTCCTAGTCAGTACCTGGAGTCCAGCATTCCTAGTCAGTACCTGGAGTCTAGCATTCCTAGTCAGTACCTGGGGTCCAGCATTCCTAGTCAGTCCTGGAGTCCAGCTATTCTAGTCAGTACCTGGAGTCCAGCATTCCTAGTCAGTACCTGAGGTCTAGCATTCCTAGTCAGTACCTGGAGTCCAGCATTCCTGGTCAGTACCTGGAGTCCAGCATTCCTAGTCAGTACCTGGAGTCTAGCATTCCTAGTCAGTACCTGGGGTCTAGCATTCCTAGTCAGTACTGGAGTCCAGCATTCCTAGTCAGTACTTGGAGTCCAGCATTCCTAGTCAGTACCTGGAGTCCAGCATTCCTAGTCAGTACCTGGAGTCCAGCATTCCTAGTCAGTACCTGGAGTCTAGCATTCCTAGTCAGTCACCTGGGGTCTAGCATTCCTAGTCAGTACCTGGAGTCCAGCATTCCTAGTCAGTACCTGGAGTCTAGCATTCCTAGTCAGTACCTGGGTCCAGCATTTCTAGTCAGTACCTGGAGTCTAGCATTCCTAGTAATTCCTTTGAGTCTAGCATTCCTAGTCAGTAACTTGGAGTCCAGCATTCCTAGTTAGTACCTGGAGTCCAGCATTCCTGGTCAGTACCTGGAGTCCAGCATTCCTAGTCAGTACCTGGAGACTAGCATTCCCAGAGGTAGGTTTCATACACCAACATACTGACAGTGGTGGATCTCCATTTAGGGTTATCTTCTGCCTGTCATACCTGCAGTAGGAAGAGTGGGCAACAGCTTGATTAACAAAACTAACACAACACAAATCACACTTCTGATAAAATGGAAGTGCAACATTTGATTCTGATCTTACAAGCAAAGAGGGTAAAAGAGGCATTACAGTGTGCAGGGCTTCTCGCCTGTGTGATTGAGGGAGGGAGGGAGAAGGGAGAATTAGAGAGAGCATACCAAAACGTCCTGGTCACATCAGATATCACAGTTACCAAAACGTCCTGGTCACATCAGATATCACAGTTACCAAAACACCCTGGTCACATCAGACATAGAGTTACCAAACACCACAAGTCACTGATAAACTATATTTTGATGAGTACTGTTAGATCACCAACAACCAAAGTGTTTCCTGTTGGCCTTTCAGAAGATGTACAAGTGGAATTGTTAAATGGTCAAACTAGTACTGGCCTATACCCCTCAAACTCAACTCGGGACCTCGAAGCCAATTCCACTGCAGTTTTTCATTGTTCCCCTCCTCATCAGGGACTGATTTAGACCTGGGACACCAGGTGAGTGCAATTAATTATCAGGTAGAACAGAAAACCAGCAGGCTTCTGGATCTCATAGGGTAAGCGGTGAAAATACCCCTGGCCTAATTGGCAGTGTTCCCCAACCCTGGTCCTCAGGTACCCCAACAGCACAGTTTTTTTATGTAATCTGGACAAGCACCCCTGATTCAACTTGTCAACTAATCATTAAGCCCTCAATGAGTTGAATGAGGTGTGTTTGTCAAGGCTACAACAACACTGTGTAGTGTTGGGGTACTGGATGACCAGGGTTGGGAAACACTGCTGGATGGTACAGATAACTTTTCTTTGTCACCTCAGCACTCTACTCGTTCTCCTAGTAACACCAGCAGATGGTGCTGCTGTTCTGTTCTGATTGGAGATCTCGATCTTACAACCGCATATCTTAGACGTGAGCATTTATTCATCACAGCTTGTTGCCTTAAAGCACAGCTTCCACAGCAGAAGAACTTGACCAGAACCGAGTGAGATGGAGGACATTCGTCAATGGCCTATGCTCCTAATAGGAGGCTTAAGTCAAGAAAGAACCCAATGTGTGGTCACTCACTCTGCAGCATGAGGGAGGTGCAGTAGTAGTTGAGGGGTCCTTCAGTGGTCATGTCGATGTCTGTCAGGTGGTCTACCTGATTCCTGACCAGAGAAGTTCTTCTCCACGCCTGCATTCCCCACCAGCATCAGGGGTTGGCCCCTCTCCAGCAACAGATCCATAAAGTACCTCAGATGCGCCATCTCAGCCATGTGCACCAGAGCGGCCTACAGTACAGCAGCCGTAGAAAACAACTGAGAAAAGAGTGAAGTGTGAACACAGAAATGGTTACAGCACGGTTATATCACTCACTTTGAAAGCCATGTATTGACCGACACCAACTCAGTGAGTTGTTCATAATTGATAATGTCTTATGTCTCCCGTGTACACCGCCACTGTTCGGGATAATAGCGTTGTTAGGTGGGAACAAAACCCTGCTAATTACAGCTCAGCCAGAGGCGGCGGCAGCAGGCAGGCAGCTGTGGCAGGAGGATGGGAGGAGGCAATAGAGCGTGGGTTGAGAGTCTAGAGTCTGTGCTTTTACACCCACACCCTCTGCTATGCGGTGTGCTAGATGGTATCAGACACAGTGGCAGGGCTTTGTTCCGTCCTAGCTAGGGACCCCCACTATGACCTCATGATGTGTGCTTTACCCTCTCATGCTCGCTGATGCGTTCAGACATTTTTAATATGCGCCGCATTGTTCATTTCTTGTCATTGTTTTCCAAAGGATGGTGTCTTTCTCGCTGAAATGTGTATTCCGATGTTCTTTGAAAAGTTGCAACAGGAAGGTAAAGTTGCAACAGGAAGGTAAAGCTGTAAAGCTATTTCCCATGTAGGCGACATTAAAAACATCAACTGTAACCGGGAGGTTTTCCAGAACTCTGGCTGTGCAGCTAGTTAATTACATGATACAGAGAGACAACAGAGAGGCTACAGGAGACAACAGAGAGGCTACAAAGAGACAACAGAGAGCTACAGAGAGATTACAGAGAGGCTACAGAGAGGCTACAGAGAGCTTACAGAGAGACAACAGAAGACTACAGAGAGTTACAGAGAGGCTACAGAGAGGCCTACAGAGAGGCACAGAGAGACAACAGAGAGGCTACAGAGATTACAGAGAGGCTACAGAGAGATACAGAGAGGCTACAGAGAGACAACAGAGAGGCTACAGAGAATCTACAGAGAGGCTACAGAGAGACAACAGAGAGGCTACAGAGAGATTACAGAGAGGCTACAGAGAGACTACAGAAGAGGCTACAGAGTAGACAACAAAGA
>NW_019947373.1:12725-22677 GCF_002910315.2 Salvelinus sp. IW2-2015 | reverse complement strand
GCAGCCCTGTCAGACTGCTGTCTGTGGAGACAGTGAAGCCCTGTCAGACTGCTGTCTGTGGAGAACAGTGAAGCCAGAACTGCTGTCTGTGGAGACAGTGAAGCCTGTCAGAACTGCTGTCTGTGTGGACGACAGTGAAGCCCTTCAGACTGCTGTCTGTGGAGACAGTGAAGCCCTGTCAGACTGCTGTCTTGTGGAGACAAGTGAAGCCTTCAGACTGCTGTCTGTGGAGACAGTGAAGCCTGTCTAGACTGCTGTCTGTGGAGACAGTGAAGCCAGTTAACTGCTGTCTGTGGAGACAGTGAAGCCCTGTCAGACTGCTGTCTGTGGAGACGTGACCAGTGTAACTGCTGTCTGTGGAGACAGTGAAGCCTGTCAGACTGGCTGTCTGTGGAGACAGTGAAGCCCTGTTACGACTGCTGTCTGTGGAGACAGTGCAGCCTGTTCAGACTGCTGTCTGTGGAGACAGTGGAAGCCATGTGTAACTGCTGTCTGTGGAGAATCAGTGAATCCTAAGAACTGCTGTGTGAGACAGTGAAGCCCTGTCAGACTGCTGTCTGTGGAGACAGTGAAGCCGCTGTCAGACTGCTGTCTGTGGAGACAGTGAAGCCCTGTCAGACCGCTGTCTGTGGAGACAAGTGAAGCCATGTAGACTGCTGTCTGTGGAGACAGTGAATCCCTGTCAGACTGCTGTCTGTGGAGACAGTGAAGCCTTGTCAGACTGCTGTCTGTGGAACAGTGAAGCCCTGTCAGAGACTGCTGTCTGTGGGAGACAGTGAAGCCCTGTAAGATTGTCTGTAGAGAACAGTGAACCTGTCAGACTGCTGTCTGTGGAGACAAGTGAAGCCCTGTTTAGACTGCTGTCTGTGGAGACAGTGAAGCCATTTAGACTGCTGTCTGTGGAGACAGTGAAGCCTGTCAGACCTGCTGGTTGTGGAGACAGTGAAGCCCTGTTAGACTTGGCTGTCTGTGGAGACAGTGAATCCCTTTCAGACTGCTGTCTGTGGAGACCGTGAAGCCTGTCCAGACTGCTGTCTGTGGAGACAGTGAAATCCGTCCTGTTAGACTGAGTGTCTGTGGAGACAGTGAACGCTTGTCAGACGCTGTCTGTGGAGACAGTGAAGCCTTGTGACGCGTGTCGTGTGGAGACAGTGAATCTGCAGACTGTCGTGAGACGTGGCCTGTCAGACTGCTGTCTGTGGAGACAGTGAAGCCCTGTCAGACTGCTGTCTGTGGAGACATGATAAGGCCTGTCAGAATCTGCTGTCATGTGGAGACCAGTGGAGCCTTCAGCGTGTCATGAGACAGTGAAGCCTGTCAAATGCTGCTGGGAGACAGTGAAGCCTGTCAGACTGCTGTCTGCTGGAGACAGTGAGCCCAATTAACCTGCATAAAGAAGTGTGTTTGATGTTGATAGTGATCTGATTGGATTTTGATGTGTTTTAAAGTTGCTGTTCAGAATGGCGAGATCCCACAGTGCACTGTAATCAGAGGCATACACACGCTGCGTGTTGTGTGTGTGCGTGTTGTGTGTGGTGTGTGGTGTGTGTGTCGCTGTGGTCTGTGTGTCTGTTGTCTGTGTGTTGTGTGTGTGTGTGTGTGTGTGTGGTTGATGTGTGGTGTGTGTGGTCTGTGTGTCTGTGTGTGTGTGTGTGTGTGTGTGTGTGTGTGTGTGTGTTTCACGCTGGGTACCACCACCAAATTAGCTCACACCCCTCCTCCTCAACACTGTCTCCACAGACAGCAGTCTGACAGGGCTTCACTGTCTCCACAGACATCAGTCTGACAGGGCTTCACTGTCTCCACAGACAGCAGTCTGAAAGGGCTTCACTGTCTCCACAGACAGCAGTTAACTGGCTTCACTGTCTCCACAGACAGCAGTCTGAAAGGCTTCACTGTCTCCACAGACAGCAGTTAACTGGCTTCACTGTCTCCACAGACAGCAGTCTGACAGGGCTTCACTGTCTCCACAGACAGCAGTTACTGGCTTCACTGTCTCCACAGACAGCAGTCTGACAGGGCTTCACTGTCTCCACAGACAGCAGTTAACTGGCTTCACTGTCTCCACAGACAGCAGTCTGACAGMGCTTCACTGTCTCCACAGACAGCAGTCTGACAGGGATTCACTGTCTTCATGGCAGTGTCCCAAATGGCACCCTATTCCCTATATAGTGCACTACACATGTCACTGGGCAGCTCTTGGCTGTGCTTCCCTTTGTAGTCTGTAATAGTTTGCAAGCCCTGGTCACAATCGACGAGCATCGGAGCCGGTGAAGTACGATTCGATCTTAGTCGGATTAGAGTCGGATTAGACTCCCGCTCTTTGAAAGCGGAAGCTCTACCCTTATCCCATGGCTTCTGGTTGGGGTATGTGCGTACAGTCACCGTGGGGACGAAATCCTCGATGCACTTATTGATAAAGCCAGTGACTGATGTGTACTCCTCAAAGCCATCAGAATAATCCTGGAACATATTCCAGTCTGTGATAGCAAAACAGTCCTGTAGTTCAGCATGTGCTTCATCTCACCAGTTTTTTATAGAGCGAGTCACAGGTTCATTTTATGTCCCAGACTATATTCCCTTAAGAGTCAACATTTATATCCCAGACTATGTTCCCCTAAGAGTCAACATTTATATCCCAGACTATATTCCCTTAAGAGTCAACATTTATATCCCAGACTATGTTCCCCTAAGAGTCAACATTATATACCAGACTATGTTCCCCTAAGAGTCAACATTTATATCCTCAGATATTTCCTAAAGTCAACATTTCAATATTCCCAGACTATGTTCCCTAAAGAGTCAAACATTATATATCCCAGACTATGTTCCCCTAAGAGTCAACATTTATATCCCAGAACTATGTCTCTACAGAGTCAACATTTATATCCAGACTATGTTCCCCTAAGAGTCAACATTTATATCCCAGACTAATGTCCCCTAAGAGTCAACATTTATATCCAGACTATGTTCCCTAAGAGTCAACATTTATATCCCAGACTATGTTCCCTAAAGAGTCAACATTATATCCCAGACTATGTTCCCCTAAAGTCAACATTTATATCCCAGCTATGTTCCCTAAGAGTCACATTTATATCCCAGACTATATGTTCCCTAAGAGTCAACATTTATATCCCAGACTATGTTCCTAGAGTCAACATTTATATCCCAGACTAGTTCCCCTAAGAGTCAACATTTATATCCCAGACTATGTTCCCCTAAGAGTCAACATTTATATCCCAGACTATGTTCCCCTAAGAGTCAACATTTAATATCCCAGACTATGTTCCCTAAGAGTCAAACATTTATATCCCAGACTTGTTCCTAAGAGTCAACATTTATATCCCTGTTCATACCTCCAAGACTATGTTCCCTAAGGTCAACATTTATATCCAGACTTGTTCCCCTAAGAGTCAACATTTATATCCCAGACTATGTTCCTCTAAGAGTCAACATTTATATCCCAGACTATGTTCCCCAAGAGTCAACATTTATATCCAGACTATGTTCCCTAAGTCAACATTTATATCCCAGACTATGTTCCCTAAGAGTCAACATTTATATCCAGACTATGTTCCTAAGGTCAACATTTATATCCAGACTATGTTCCCCTAAGAGTCAACATTTATATCCAGACTATGTTCCCTAAGTCAACATTTATATCCCAGACTATGTTCCCCTAAGGTCAACATTTATATCCCAGACTATGTTCCCTCTAAGAGTCAACATTTATATCCCAGACTATGTTCCCTAAAGTCACATTTATATCCAGACTATGTTCCCTAAGAGTCAACATTTATATCCCAGACTATGTTCCTCTAAGAGTCACATTTATATCCAGACTATGTTCCCTAAGAGTCACACAATTTATATCCCAGACTATGTTCCCTAAGAGTCAACATTTTATATCCCAGACTATGTTCCCTAAGAGTCAACATTTATATCCCAGACTATGTTCCCTAGAGTCAACATTTATATCCCAGACTATGTTCCCTAAGAGTCAACATTTATATCCCAGACTATGTTCCCCTAAGAGTCAACATTTATATCCAGACTATGTTCCTAAGAGTCAACATTTATATCCAGACTATGTTCCCTAAGAGTCAACATTTATTCCCAGACTATGTTCCCTAAGAGTCAAACATTTATATCCCAGACTATGTTTCCCTAAGAGTCAACATTTTATATCCCAGACTATGTTCCTAAGAGTCAACATTTATATCCCAGACTATGTTCCCCTAAGAGTCAACATTTATATCCCAGATATGTTCCCAGAGTCAACATTTATATCCCAGATATGTTCCCTAAGAGTCAACATTTAATATCCCAGACTATGTTCCCTAAGAGTCAACATTTATATCCCAGACTATGTTCCCTAAGAGTCAACATTTATATCCCAGACTATGTTCCCTAAGAGTCAACATTTATATCCCAGACTATGTTCTCAAAGAGTCAACATTTATCTCCCAGACTATGTTCCCTAAGAGTCAACATTTATATCCCAGACTATGTTCCCTAAGAGTCAACATTTATATCCCAGACTATGTTCCCTAAGAGTCAACATTTATATCCCAGACTAATGTTCCCTAAGAGTCAACATTTATATCCCAGACTATGTTCCCTAAGAGTCAACATTTATATCCCAGACTATGTTCCCCTAGAGTCAACATTTATATCCAAGACTATGTTCCCTTAAGAGTCAACATTTATATCCCAGACTATGTTCCTAAGATCAACATTTATCCCAGACTATGTTCCCTAATAGTCAACATTTATATCCCAGACTATGTTCTCTAAGAGTTTTTATATCCCAGACTATGTTCCTAATAGTCAACATTTATATCCCAGAACTATGTTCTCTAAGAGTCACATTTATATCCCAGACTATGTTCCCTAATAGTCAACATTTATTCCCAGACTATGTTCCTAAGAGTCAACATTTAATATCCCAGACTATGTTTCTCTAAGTCAACATTTATATCCCAGACTATGTTCCTAAAGTCAACATTTATATCCCAGACTATGTTTCTAAAGTCAACATTTATATCCCAGACTATGTTCTCTAATGAGTCAACATTTATATCCCAGACTATGTTCCTAAAGTCAACATTTAATATCCCAGACTATGTTCCCTAAGAGTCAACATTTATATCCAGACTATGTGTAACATGTCGCTCCAAATTGAAAGCAACTCGTCCACTGTTGTTTATAAAGTATATTCCATGAACCAAACACAATTATAATAACTAATTTACTGAGGCACGTCTTCATGCAAATAAAATGTTCTAATTCCTGATCTTTCCTCGTCGGTGGGTTGCCGAGGAAACCCTCTTCAGTGACTGGATGAGCATCGCACAGCTGACAAACTGTTGTTCAGAAACAGGGACATGGTATTCTCAGAGGGTCAATAACCTGATCTCACTGCAGACAGAACACCATCCAACATGGTTTATCACCAGTCATGATACCCAAGCAGAAACCATCCAACCATGGTTTATCACCAGTCATGATACCCAAGCAGAAACCCGTCCAACATGGTTTATCACCAGTCATGATCAGCAGAACACGTCAATGTTACAGCTACACCAGCAATCCAACATGGTTTATGACCAGTCATGATACCCAGCAGAACATACCTGCCACAACAGTGGTTTATACCATGTCCATGAATACTCAAGCAGAACATCCAAGAGTTTACCAGCGTCAACAACGTAAGGTTTATCAAAGGTCTGAACTGGACCCAACAGGTTACAGTAGATCAATGCAAACACCATCAACATGGTTTATACCAGTCATTGATACCCAAGCAGAACACGTCACATGGTTTTATCACCAAGTATGATACCCAAAGCAGAAAACCAGTCACATTGGTTTTATCACAGTCATGACTACCCAAGGCCAGACAACCATCCAACTGGTTTATATCAAGTCAATGGATACCCAAGCAGAAACCGATCAACAGGGTTCGTTTATCACCAGTCATGATACCCCAACAGAACACCGTCATATGGTTATCACCAGTCATGATACTCACACGAACAGTCCACATGGTTTATCACCAGTCATGTACCAGCAGCCACGTCCAACTGTAGCACATTGACCAACACATCCAATGGGTTTTATCACCAGTCCATGATATCCAAGGCAAGGACACATCAACATTGGTGGTATCACAGTCCTGATATCCAAGCCAAGAACACGTCCAACATGGTTTTATCACCAGCATTGGATACCCAAGCACGAACTATCCCAATCCAACATGGTTTTTCACCAGTCATGAATACCAAGCTAGAACACTGTCCAACATGGTTTCTCACCAGTCATGATACCAGCAGAACACCGTCAACATGGAGTCCCGTCATATCAAGAAACAGCAAGTTATCACGTCGCCATGATACCCAAGCAGATACATCCGTCAACATGGTTGTATCACCAGTCATGATACGCCAAGAGAACACCTCAACATGGTTTACACCAGTCATGCTACCCAAGCAGAACACCGTCCAACATGGTTTATCACACAGTCATAAACCACACACAGTACCCAAGCAGAACACGCGCAACAATGGTTTATCACCAGTCATGATACTCCAAGCAGAACCAGCCGTCCAACATGGTTTATCACCAGTCATGATACCCAAGCAGAACACCGTCCACATGGTTATCACCAGTCATGATCCCAAGAGAACATCCCATGGTTATCACCAGTCATGATACCCAAGCAGAACACCGTCCAACCATGGTTTAATACCAGTCATGATCCAAAGCAGAACACCGTCAACATGGTGTATCACCAGTCATGATACACCAAGCAGAACACCGGTCCCAACATGGTTTATTCACCAGTCATGATACCCAAGCAGAACACCATCAACATGGTTATCACCAGTCATGATAGCCAAGCAAGAACACCGTCCAACAACTGGTTTATCACCAGTCATGATACCAAGCAGAACACCGTCCAACATGGTTTTTAATCAACCAGTCATGATACCCAAGCAGAACCACCTCCACACATGGTTGTATCACCAGTCATGATACTCAAGCCCAGAACACCGTCCAACATGTGTAATACACAGAGTCCATGATACCCAACGCAGAACCACCACGATGTACAACATGTAACCATCCATATGGGTCACCAGTCATGATACACAAGCAGAACCCGTCCACATGGTTTATCACCAGTCCATGACCTAGCCTCACGCAGCAACACTATCCAAACATGGTTTACTCACCCAGTTCCCTGATATCCAAGTCCAGAACACCATCTCCCACACTGGTTTATTCACCAAGTTCATGATACCAAAGGCAGAACACCGTCCAATCTATGGTTTAAGGTTCACCAGCCTCATGATCCTCATATAGAAACGGCATCATAGAAGTTTGCGGTGCCCGTTGTCTGATCGCAGTTCCTCGATCCTTTGCCTCTGCTTCTTTTTCCTCTTTCATCTTCTTTTCTCGTCCTCTCGTTTCCTCCCGTCTCCTCTCGTCTCTTTGCTCCATCTCTCTCCCTCTTTCTCCGTCTCTCTCCCTCTTTCTCCGTCTCTCTCCCTCTTTCTCCGTCTCTCTCCCTCTCTTACACAGATGGAACATTATCCACGTCTGATCTCTGTAGTTTTCCTTTTGACTTAGAACACAGATCAAATCAAATCATGTTGTATTGGTCACATACACCTGGTTAGTAGATGTTAATGCGAGTGTAGCGAAATGCTTGTGCTTTTAGTTCCGACAGTG
The DNA here is from genome assembly GCF_002910315.2 of Salvelinus sp. IW2-2015. Lineage (NCBI taxonomy): Eukaryota > Metazoa > Chordata > Actinopteri > Salmoniformes > Salmonidae > Salvelinus > Salvelinus sp. IW2-2015. The sequence goes on along the minus strand of NW_019947373.1, from coordinate 14,940 downwards.
CAGTAATATCTAACAAGTAATCTAACAATTCCCCCAACAACTACCTAATACACACACATCTAAAGGGGTGGATGGGAATATGTACATATAAATATATGCATGAACTATGGCTGAACGGCATAGGCAAGGTGCAATAGACTGTATACAATACAGAATATTCATATGACTAATGTAAGATATGTAAACATTATTAATGTGGCATTGTTTAAAGTGACTAGTGATACATCCAATTTGTAATTATAAAGTGGCTAGAGATGAGTCAGTATGTTGGCAGCAGCCACTCAATGTTAGTGATGGCTGTTTAACAGTCTGATGGCCTTGAGATAGAAGCTGTTTTTCAGTCTCTCGGTCCCRGCTTTGATGCACCTGTACTGACCTCTCCTTCTGGATGATAGCGGGGTGAACAGGCAGCTCAGAACATCCCCTACCAATACTCTCCCATTAGAGAGAGGGAGAGAGCTGGTATCCCATGAAGAGAGAGAGAGAGAGAGAAGAGAGAGAGAGAGAGAGAGAGAGAGAGAGAGAGAGAGAGAGAGAGAGCAGAGAGAGAGAGACAGAGAGAGAGAGAGAGAGAGAGAGCGAAGAGAGAGAGAGAGACGAGAGAGAGAGAGAGAGAGAGAGAGAGAGAGAGCGAGACAGAGACAGAGAGAGAGAGCGAGAGAGAGAGAGAGAGAGACAGAGTGAGAGAGAGCAGAGAGAGAGAGAGAGAGAGAGAGAGAGAGAGAGAGAGAGAGAGAGAGAGAGAGAGAGAGAGAGAGAGAGAGAGAGAGATGTGCCCATGAAGAGAGAGAGAGAGAGAGAGGGGTTCTGAATATTGATGCTCAGAAGTCCTTTATTAATTCATGACACCAAATGGCAGAAAGTGTTTAACTGTGATAAAGGAAGCAGACCTTTGGAAACAGCTGTAATAGACCATAGAATGATTATCAAACCAGGTAATATCATTATTACTGTCTGCGTTGGGAGGAGGGTTATTTCATTCACAGAAACAGGAAGAAGAAGAAGAACAGGAAGGAGGTGCAGTTTTACAGTAGACACACATCTATAACTAACCAACATCTCCTACGAGCTCGCTAGAATCTCCAACCTCTTCATACTAGGGAACACGCTGAGATGCTAACTATGATATCTCATATTTCGACTGAGAGTCCAACTAGTACACTCTGTCAACATGTCAGTAGCCTTAAACCTTGGTCACAGCTGAAGGCAGGATCACTGTGTATATTGGATGAGACAGAATCTCTCCATTCACCTCAGGCTCAGAGAGGATTATATCACCAAACCATTTCACACTCCGTAGAGCTCTCTCTGTTGGCCCGGCACGAAGTGCACAGCCACTGTCCCAGGAAGGGTTCCAAATGGAATACTATTCCCTATAAAGAGCACTACTTTTAACCAGAACTCTATGGGGACTATATAGGGTGCCGTTTGAGACACCCCCTTTAAGACTCTTGGTTTAGTACACTGTCTATACTGAGAGACAGAGAGACAGAGAGACAGAGAGAGAGAGACAGAGAGACAAGAGAAAGAGAGAGACAGACAGAGAGAGAGACAGAGACAGAGACAGAGAGACAGAGAGAGAGAGCAGAGAGAGAGAGACAGAGAGACGAGAGAGAGAGAGAGAGAGAGAGAGAGACAGAGCAAGAGAGAGAGAGAGAAGAGAGAGAGAGCGAGAGAGAGAGAGAAGAGAGAGAACAGAGACAGAGAGAGAGAGACAAGACGACAGAGACAGAGAGAGAGACCCTGCTCCCTCGAGTAGAGGTGTGAGTTCAGGAAGAGCTATCTCTCTGTGTTTTAAAGGTCTCTGTTTCCACCTGTTGTATCTCTGTGTTTATAGGTTCTCTGTTTCCACCTGTTTGTATCTCTGTGTTTTTAATAGGTCTCTGTTTCCACTGTTTTGTATCTCTGTGTTTAAAAGGTCTCTGTTTCCACCTGTTGTATCTCTGTGTTTATAGGTCTCTGTTTCCACCTGTTGTATCTCTGTGTTTAAAGGTCTCTGTTTCCACCTGTTGTATCTCTGTGTTTTATTGGTCTGTCCACCTGTTGTATCTCTGTGTTTAAAGGTCTCTGTTTCCACTGTTGTATATCTCTGTGTTTTAAAGGTCTCTGTTTCCACCTGTTGTATCTCTGTGTTTATAAGGTCTCTGTTTTCCCTGCTCTGTTTTGTATCTCTGTTGCTTTAAAGGTCTCTGTTTCGCACCTGTTGTATCTCTGT
>NW_019947373.1:0-8869 GCF_002910315.2 Salvelinus sp. IW2-2015 | reverse complement strand
ACTCTGTAGATGACGTCAGACATATTGAGGCTTTGATTCTAGTATTTTTATTGTGTAACCACGGTTTTGTATGGCTAAATATGCACCTTTTCGAACAAACTGTATAATGTATATTGTAAAATGATGTTCACAGGAGTGTCATCGCAGAATTCTGAGAAGGTTAGTGAAAAAATTAATATATTTTGGCGGTGATTACGTTATAAGCGCTCTTTGGCTGGAATCGATGCTCTGGTAACGTTTGCACATGTGGTATGCTACTTATCGATTTATTGTGTTTTCGCTGAAAAACGCTTAGAAAATCTGAATATGGTCTGAAATCACAAAGAACTGGGTCTTTCATTGCTATGCTTTGTCTATTTTTATGAATGTTTTATGATGAGTAATATTGGTCATACACGTTGCTCTATCTAGTAATTCTAGTCGATTTGTGATGGTGGGTTGCAAATTGTAAACTGTGATTTCTACCTGAAATATGCACTTTTTTCTAACAAAAACTATTCCTATACCATGAATATGTTATCAGACTGTCATCTGAAGAGGTTTTTTCTTGGTTAGTGGATATCAATATCTTAGTTGAGCCGAATTGGTGATAGCACCTGAAGGAGTAGAAACTGTGGAGTTAGAATAGTGGTGTATTTTGCTAACGTGTTTAGCTAATAGATTTACATATTTTGTCTTCCCTGTAAAAACATTTTAAAAATCTGAAATGGTGGCTTATTCACAAGATCTGTATCTTTCATCTGGTGTCTTGGACTTGTGATTTAATGATATTTAGATGCTACTATCTACTTGTGAAGCTATGCTAGCTATGCTAAAGTGTGTGGGGGGATGGGGGGTGCTCCGGACCCCGGGGTAGAGGCTCGTTAGAGGCTAGACTACAGCCTCCTGTAGCAGATCAGACACCACAGCTAGACTACAGCCTCCTGTAGCAGCATCAGACACCACAGCTATTACATACAGCTAGACTACAGCCTCCTGTAGCAGCATCAGACACCACAGCTATACATCTAGACTACAGCCTCCTGTAGCAGCATCAGACACCACAGCCATACAGCTAGACTACAGCCTCCTGTAGCAGCATCAGACACCACAGCTAGACTACAGCCTCCTGTAGCAGCATCAGACACCAAAGCTATACAGCTAGACTACAGCCTCCTGTATCATAATCAGACACTTCAGCAATACATCTAGACTACAGCCTCCTGTAGCATCATCAGACACTACAGCCAGACTACAGCCTCCTGTAGCAGCATCAGACACCACAGCTATACATCTAGACTACAGCCTCCTGTAGCATAATCAGACACTTCAGCTATACAGCTAGACTACAGCCTCCTGTAGTAGCATCAGACACCACAGCTATACATCTAGACTACAGCCTCCTGTAGCATAATCAGACACTTCAGCTAGACTACAGCCTCCTGTAGCAGCATCAGACACTTCAGCTAGCTTCTTATGACTGCAATCCCGCTAACGGGATCGATATGACAACAGCCAGTGAAAGTTCAGGGCGCCAAATTCAAACAACAGAAATCTCATAATTAAAATTCCTCAAACATACAAGTATTTTACACCATTTTAAAGAGAAACTTCTTGTTAATCCCACCACAGGGTCCGATTTTCAAATAGGCTTTTCAGCGAAAGCACCACAAACGATTATGTTCGGTCAGAGCCAAGTCACAGAAAAACACAGCCATTTTTCCAGCCAAAAAAGAGGAGTCACAAAAATCAGAAATAGAGATAAAATTAATCACTAACCTTTGATGATCTTCATCAGATGACACTCATAGGACTTCATGTTACACAATAAATGTATGTTTTGTTCGATAACGTTCCTATTTATATCAAAACATCTCAGTTTACATTGGCGCGTTATGTTCAGTAGTTCCAAAAACATCCGGTGATTTTGCAGAGAGCCACATCAATTTACAGAAATACTCATTAGAAATGTTGATGAAAATACAACTTCTTTGGGGTAGGGGGGAGTATTTTTCAATGGATGAAAAGGGTGCCAGAGTAACTGCTGCTACTAGGCCCAGATCTAAGACTCTGACTATTCCTATCTTCGGCCCCTTCACGTAGGAAGCATCAGGGAACAAGGTTTAAAGACGTGTTGAAATCTAGTGGAGCCTTGGGAAGTGCAACATGACATATCACTGTATCTTCGAATAGGGAATGATTGAAAAACTACAAACCTTTCAGATTTCCAATTCACTGGTTGTAGTTTTTTCTCTCAGGTTTTTGCTGTCCATATGAAGTTCTGTTTATACTCAAAAGAATCATTCAACAGTTTTTTAGGGAAGTTCAGAGTGTTTTCTAGTCCAAATATCAAATAAATATGCATATAATTGCACTGGGAATGAGTAAGCAGGGCAGTTTTACTCTGGGCCTTATCTCATCAAGCTACCTAAATACTCGGCAAAGCCCGCCATAATAGTTATACTACAAGGCTTCTTTGTAGCAGATCAGCATTAGCGTACTTAGCTAGACTACAGCCTCTGTAGCAGCATAATACACTTCAGCTAGATAGGCAGCTCTGTAGCAGCATGCATACCTTCGCATACACTTAGACCTCAGCATATCTTCAGCTAGACTACAGCCTCTGGTAGGCATCAGACTTCAGCTAATACATTAGACTACGCCTCCTGTAGAGAATCAGAGCACTTCAGCTAGACTGCAGCTCCTGTAGCAGCATCAGACACTTCAGCTATACATCGTAGACTAACACGCCTCTTTAGCAGATCAGACAGTTTAAGCTATACAATGACTAGCATCCTTAGAGCATATACACTTAAGCCTATACATTAGACTCAGCGTCCTCGTAGCAGCATAGACACTTCAGCTAAGACTACAGCCTCCTGTTGAGCATAGAACTTAAGATATACATCTGACTACAGCCTCTGTAGCAGCATCAGACACTTCAGCTAGACTACAGCCTCTGTAGGGCAGATCAGACATCACTGACTACAGGCCTCCTGTAGCGCAATCAGCAGCCACGCTATACATTTAGACTACAGCTCCTGTAGAGAATCAGACACTTCAGCTAGACTAAGCTCTGTAGCAGAATCAGACACTTCAGATAGAGCTAGATAAGGCCTCTGTAGAGAATAGACATTCAGCTATTACGCTAGACTAAGCCTCCTGTAGCGCATCCAGACACTACAGCTAGACTACAGCCTCCTGTGCAGAATCAGTAACTGCTGAGATATAGCAGCTAGGACTAATCGCCTCCTGATTAAAGCGATCCAGTTACACTATAGCTGGTCACTAAGATAGACTAGAGATGCTCTTTACTGTAGCCGGCAGAATATTAGCACACACTTACAGCTAGACGCGTATCGCCCCTCGTTGCGGAACATTAGCCACAGTCACTGGTAACATAGACTATTCAGCCTCTGTACGCGGGAATTAGCGATTCTCTAGCTAGCTAAGCCTCTGTAGCAGGCGGATCAGCACACGACAGCTTGGACTCAGCTCTTCTGTAAGCAGCATAGAATGTCGACGGTCAGACTTGCAGGCATCTGTGGCGCAGAATCAGCCTTCAGCATACGTGATCTAGCTCTGTATAGGAGAATAGACACTTAGGTATACGCTAGACTACAGCTCCTGTACAGCATAGAACTACAGCTAGACTAAGCCTCTGTAGCAGAATCAAGACACTTCAGCTATACTCACTACGAACTAAGCTCCTGTAGCAGAATCGACCTTCGCTAGCACTCACACGCTCTCGCTCGAGCACTAGCTCTTAGTGAGTTTACTGTCACGTGATCGTACACGATAAGTCGCCCTATCCTTCGAGTGGTTGCGGCGGTCGAGTTGATCGGTTCCGTCTATCGCTAGTCTATTTCAGATCGTCTCCAGATTATATGTATCATTGCTCGTTTGCTATGGTTCTTGTTGGTGTATCGTTACAACTAATTCACATTAGTCTCACTTGGTTCTTTTCAGTTGCGCAATCAGACATCTTCTAAATGTGTTTCTCTATGAATTTTATTAGGAACTTCTCTTGGGCATCTGGTGCGCTCGTCAATCTTCCGATGCCGACGATGTGTGGCTTGGTTACTTAAGTGGTTCGAGTATTGTCAAGAAATTGTTTATTCTCACTGTAGGTTATAGTGGGGATCTTTTTTCAGGTTGATATTTGTGAAGGTGCTAATGAAAGAAACGCTGTACACTGCATACGTCTTCTTCTCTGGTGGGCTTTCGTATATGTTATGTTGTTAGAAGATAAAAAACTCAGAATTTGCTGTTGCTCAAAACCATCTATCGTTTCTTGAATGAACGCTCTGGCTGGGACATCTCCGCAGCCTTTCATAAATATCCTAGGCCACCATCGAATTATGGGACGCCTTCCTGTCTGCGTATCGTGTTCGCCACTGTGCCGTGAAGGCTGGACACTTGGCCGGTCGTTCAAATGGCGTTTATCCTACCAGAAGTGGTGTATCGATCGGTCACTGATGTTCAGGGTCAGTCAGTCGGTAAGTGAAAGAGTTGGTATACAGAAGATTAATACATGATATAGTAGTTGGAGGTATGCACATTCGGTATTTAATAGCAATATACTATATTGGCGTCTTTACGATGGGAATCGGGTCTTGAGAGGTGACCTCAGGACTGGAGCAAGTCCTTACATTTTTGTCATGTACGCGCAGGACACATCATCGAAAAGCTTTGGATAGAAGCGTTTTTGGTCAGTCGCAAGACAGTTCGTCGTTGTGGATATTTCGAAAGGACAGAGGGACATTCTTTCGACAAAGAGTTTACTAACATAGAAGGAAGCTACTTTTTGACCAAGAATCTCGTGGAGATAGTAATCTTACCAGGTCAAAGTAAAGGTCTCACATTTTTGATGTATTCGGTTGAAGATTTACGGTCCCCGATCCAGTTAGCTCGTGGTCTTGTGAAATCCCTCTTTGAATACTTTTGACAATTCTTTCGTTAGATGAGTATAGAAAATGTGCTGCAATCGCGAGCATACCCTGTCACCATTTGCAACATTTGTGGACAAAGGGCATAGAAGGTAATGTAATACATTGGGTACATCAGAATTGGCGAAACCCCAAATTTACCAGGTGTGCCAATCTGTTACCTCCATTCGCCAAGACCTATTGCTTGTAAAAGATTATATGACTTGGTTTCGTCTTAAATGGATTCTGCTGTTCAACACACAAAGGATTTCTAGTCTGGGAGGATTTATTTAAGTGGAATTCCTTGTAAATTACTTAATTGATTGAGAAATGTTGGATTATTTCAATATGTAGAGAATGAATTAATTGTGTTGATTTGTTAGAACGTAATTGTACCAATCATGAGTGCTATGGATATTCTGCTTATTACATATAATGTGTATACACGTGCTCTATGTATGTGTACTACTGCCCCTTATTTCGACAACTGTTAATAGGTGTGTGATTTTGGTGTGGAATGTTAGTGTTAAAGAGTAGGTATCGGAATAGAAGAAATTACATTATAGCGAGTGTGAATCAATATAAAATTATAAATATAGTTTTGGGGTGAATATAAAGTTAAATAGCTGTCACGTCTGAATTAGTTCTTTTTATTTCTTTGTGTCTTTATGTTGGTGCTGGGTTAGGAATGTCTGGTACGTTGCACATGTGGTACGTGAGCTCCTTATTTCGATTTATTGGGGTGTTTTTCGTTTGTAAATATATTATGCTTATTGCCGGAATTTTTGCATAGTGGTTGGAATGATCCTGATAGGTCTCCTCTGGTCCATTTATCATTTTCTTGTATGTTCTATGTGGTATTTTTTGAATGTTATGCATGGATAGGTTAAGCTGTGGTATACACGTTGCTTACTTGATAGGTTTTCGGATTTGCTTCGATATTGTTGATAGGTTGGTGTCGTCAATTGTTCATCTGTGATTCTGTCTCCTATAAAATTTATTGCATCATATTATCTAACACCACAATCTTATTACCTTAATTTAATCCATGAGTCGTACGCTTTACATACAAGCTAGTCGCTCTGAAGGCGCTTCATTTTTTCTGGGTCTCGGCGATTAGTGGTTACTATCTTAGACTTCCTAGATGGCGAAATTGGATGATAAGCGAACCAATGAGAAGGAAGTCTGTATGTACAGGGTTAGCTGAATATCAGTGGTCGCTCATTTTGCGCTCAACACGGGTGTTATCAGGGAATAAGTTCAGGTTGGTCTTGGTAATATTCATATTCTTCTGTCTTCACATACGCCTATAACACCATTTCAAAAAGAGTTCTGGATAATGTGTGGATCTTAATTCGGGACAAATAGAATCATTTATGTTTATCTATAACAGTGTTAGCCCGGTTGGTCGCTCTTTCGGAGACCTTGACTCGCATATGGTTATAATTGAATATCAGTAGGTGATAGATAGACTATCGTGTGTTATCTTCCAATTTGTTGTAATGCTATGTCTCTCTTCGCTCACTCGCATGAACGGGCAGTGCACTAGAGGGTGGGGGATGGGGTGGAGTGGGTCCCGAAGACGCGGGAGGTATTAGAATTGGTCAGGCGTACTTAGACGGTTATGACTTTCACTCGCATCTCTTGTATTGTTAGACATCAGACATTCAGAGACGTAAGATCACTACAGCCCTTCCTGCTCATGTCAATCACAATAGGACACAAGCATATCACACCAATGCCTTACAGCACCTACAGACAGGTCATGAGGTGACGACCATTATCAGAGCGACCTCTCTACTCCATAATCCGGCTTATCTATACTCTAAGACCTGATGGGTTCATCCGGGTAGTTGGTATAGAGACCCGGCACGCTAATATAGGCGATAAGAGGCGGTACGCTAGCCTTCCGTAGCGCACAGAACAGCACGGCCGCAGGGCTGGATATCATTCGGACTCTTAGAGCAAAGGCGCTGTAGGGCAAAGCACATCTTGAGACTAACCACGGAGCCAGGAGATCTCAGCAAGCGTTCTTCGCTTGGTTAACGCACACGAAGATTACTCAGATTCCTGCCACTACAGTCTAGAACGCTCGGAGAGCGCTCAGCATGTCAAGCGCAGCTAAACAGAGAGGGGAGGAGGGCAGGGGTGGGGGACATGAGGGGGAGTTAATTCAGACACTACATGGCTGAGACTGCCGCCTCCCGGCTTCTGTTTAGAGCAGACAATGCAGGCACGTGTAGGCAATGGTGAACGTAGGAGTGCCTGTAGGGGGAGACGAGAGTGCAGAGCAGACGGTGATAGAGGGGACTAGTGAACAGGGAGTGATGCTCTAATACTCACAGCTCACTGGCTAGCAGATATCATGCACGCAGCGCACGTTCAACATATGTTAGGATACAAGACTCACTCGCTCAGCGAGATCAGACAGCACCGTCTCACAGAAGTGAAAAGACAACTAGGTATGCGGAGAACTCAGGACACACCACAGCGATACTACGCTAAAAGCCTTAACTTGTTAGGGGAATAGACACGCGCCAGTTAGGCTAAGACTACGTCATGCATGTGCAGAATCAGACACACGAACAAGCTACAGAACATACCCTTCGTACGGTCAAGAATAAGCAGACATACCTATCAAAGCAGCTAGGAGTATCTTATTGGCGTGATGTATAATCACAGGGCATAAGACAACATTCAGAGGATTGAGATGTTTTCGAACAGTTACCGAGCTGTGAAGTGCGCAGGGTTGGCATATTATTCTGACATTCAGACCATAAAAAAATAGACAAAGCTGACATTTTACAAATCACAGCACTAATACTCGTCAGATTTTTCCATTCGGCAAATAGCATACGAGCTAGTAGATTAGACAACACTTAATTCCTCTCAGGAGATGTAATCATCATGACTTTACTTGTATATTTCTATTATTCAGCGTTCCCACATGGTGTCTGTATTTTAAAATATTGGTTCATTACATTTCAGCGAAAAGACAACACAAAGGCTCGATCTATGCTATGTCGGATTCATTCGAGCAATGTCATGGAACAAAGAGGCAGCTCTGTTATACGGCTCAGCGCAAAAGATTGTGAGATTCAACAAAAATCAGATTAAAGAGTAAAAATGGATTAATCAGCTAAACACTTTTTGATAGATTCAGGAACAGAACTGACATTCTATATAGTTGATATCATGCAGGTTGTTGTCTCTATGATATGTTTGTGGTGTTAGCTATGCGTTACTCATATTTCTATACATAATTAATTATAGGACATCAAAACTATGGAAATAAACACCATTTCCAGTTTACATTGAGTGCGGAGTATTCATATTGTTGGTCAACCAGATAGAGATTCAAACATACATTCGCGTAGATTTTGATCATGTTAGTGATACACTCTTAATTATGGCATATTATCATAAGGTAACCACCATCTTTTTATAAATGGTGTTGATTGGATTGAGGAAATAAAATTGCTTCGGGGTGGACGAGCGCTATTGAACGGCGGAATTTTCAAGCTGGCAGAATCAGACAGAGGCTCGATCTTAGGTAAACATTTGGCATAGATAGTCAGATCGCGGAATCCCACTATAACGATAGCCGTCTCTTGTGGTCCATATACCTGCTAACGTCCATTGTGTCCCATTATTAGCAAAGTAGAGTTACAGCATACAATTAACTAGATCGGGAGTTCTAAGAAACTGATTCCTATCTATGAGTGGACAGAAGAGATTCCGCATGTAGCTCGATAGTGCTATGGATCACATGAGACACATGTAGCTTATGTAATGCATTCATTATTAGTTGTGAATGGATGGTTGATAATTACTCTATCTAATTTTTCTCATAGTGTCATGGTGTGTTTTCATGCGCGCAGGTTGTTGCTCCAATCGAGTTTGTTGTTATGATCTTCTTAAGACATTCATTCTCACTCGAAGATTTGTTATAGAATTATTGC
>NW_019947372.1:20637-22680 GCF_002910315.2 Salvelinus sp. IW2-2015 | reverse complement strand
CTTGTCATCAACTCACCACACGCCCTGACTATCAAATTACCACAGCTACGACACAACTCACCCACCACGCCCTGACCTGTCATCAACTCACCACACGCCTGACCTTATCATCAACTCACCACACGCTGACCTGTCATCAACTCACCACACGCCTGACCTTCATCAACTCACCACACGCCTGACCTGTCATCAACTCACCACACGCCTGACTTCTCATTCACACTCACCACACGCCTCCCTGTCATCAATCACACACGCCTCACCTGTCATCATCACCACACGCCTACCTTATCATTCAACTCCCACACGCTCTCACTGTCATTCAACTCACTACACGAGACGCCCACCGTCATCAACTTCACCACACGCCTGCCACCTGTCATCAACTCACCACACGCCCCTGATCATTCACCACACGGCCTGACCTGCCATCAACTCACCACACGCCTGACCTGTCATCAACTCACCACACGGCCTGACTGTCATCAACTCACCACACGCCTCACCTGTCATCCAATGCAGCACACGCCTCACCTGTCATCAATTCACCACACCGCCTGACTTGTCATCAACTCACCACACGCCTCACTGTCATCAACTCAAGCCACACGCCTCAACCTGTCATCAACTCACCACACGCCTCACTGTCATCAACTCAGCACACGCCCTCACCTGTTCACATCAACTCACCACACGCCTGACTTCATCAAACTCACCACACGCCTGACTCTGTCATCAAGCTCACCACACGCCTCACCTGTCATCAACTCACCACACGCCTCACCTGTCATCAACTCCCCACACACCTGACCTGTCATCAACTCACCACACGCCTGACCTGTCATCAACTCACYACACGCCTGACCTGTCATCAACTCACCACACACCTGCCCCCTCATTCCCCTGACTGACCAGAAACAGCCGCCTGGCCTCACACAGCCCTCCACACATACTTCTAACCTCAGCACATCCCCATAGTGTGCCTCAACTGTTCACTAGTGATGTGTTCCCCAGAGTAAAACCTTGTCATCGATCTCATTTCTCTCTCTCTCTCTGTTCTCTCTCTTTCTCCCTCTCTCCTCCACAGTAAGCCTTTGAAGCCCACCAACTCGTCCAACAAGCCTCTTCCCTTCATCAAAATCATTGAGACCAAGTCCTGAACTGGTGAAAGCAAGGGAGAAGGGGCTAACCTAACGACACCAAACCTGCTAAGCTAAGCAACAACGGACTGAAATAGACCACCACCACATTACTACCACACCAACATCACAGTACACGTATGAAGTTTAAACTGAGGTGACCACAACATCACATCAACTGACCACCAGCCACCCATGGCCACACTCCTTCGATAGGACACTATGCAATGTGTGTGTGTGTGTGTGTGTCAGAGGAGGCTGGTGGGATAAACTATAGGAGGAGGGGCTCATTGTAATGTCTGGAATGGTATACATGGAACAGTCAAAATGGTTTACATGTTTGCTGTGTTTCATACCGTTCCATTTATTCCTCCTATAGCTCCTCCCACCAGCCTCCTCGTGTGTGTGTGTGCGGTTTTGGATTGTGTATGGACATAGATATACTGATAGAGTTGATTCACAATAGAAGTCTATTTATTCATAGCAGACAGATTATTCTTTCTAACCCAGTGTCATAATCTATTGTCATCTGTTGAAGTCCGTCTGAAGGACTTTACTACTGAGAGAGAGGACCAGAGACAGTGTGATAGCAGTACCCTGTGGTCAGTGAGGGTCTGATAACAGACCGAGTACTTTGGCCTCAGAGAGGAGGCAACCATGCCAGGTTGGGCCATAACAGAGAAATAAAATGGCTGATGATTGAGAGGGGGATCGAAGAGAGAGAGAGAGATGGAGGGTAAGAAACCAGAATACAACCAGTTTGTCATCTTTTTACCATGGCACCAAGGCAGGATAGAGGGAGTGTTGCTACAGTATATAGGTATTGGAGAAGCAGAAACACATTAAGGATAGTGTCCCCCATTAACCTACTTCCTGTGTCTGTGACCTAGAGTCCCCCATTAAC
>NW_019947372.1:10014-19631 GCF_002910315.2 Salvelinus sp. IW2-2015 | reverse complement strand
CTACTTCCTGTGTCTGACCTAGAGTCTCACTTGTTAAATCCTCTTTATTTCCACACCTGAAAGGGAGAAGACAATCTTTATAATGTTCTTGGGGGAGAAATGTAGCCTACACCACTAGAATTGAGTTGAATCTCAAATGTCATAAGATATCACCATCAGTCAATAATCTCTGGTCCAGTGGTACCACTTTAATGGAATGGCAGCTGCAGTATGTATTACAATGCACAGAGGATAGATCAGGGGAGTCCATTAAAACATAAAGCAGCCTATTCAGCACTATTATCAGGCCATAGTAATGGCTGGGACGGAATACGTGGAATGGTATTAAACAAATCAAACACCTGATTTTTCATGTGTTTGTTACCGTTCAATTCCATCCATTATGAGGCGTCCTCTCCTCACCAGCCTCCTCTGGTCCCAATCATACATCAATCATACACACAACACACAACCCATTAGATTCGAACACACTTCTGAAGCTGTTCACATTTGATTGGAGGAACATTGTGCTACAATCATACATCAATATTACTCAACCCATAAATCTCTAGCCTGGTCCCAAATCTGTAGGTGCTTTAGATAACTCCACTGACGATTCATATGAGCCTGGGTACCATACCAGTCTGTTTCTGCTGTAAGAGAGAGTGGGGATTGGTTAAAGCAGAAACTGACTGGAACCCAGGCTTTATAGCCAACTCACACCTCATTATGAATAGATCGGACTGGAACCCAGGCTATATAGCCAACTCGCACCTCAAGAATATATTACGGTTTTAGTATTCAACCATTCATACACGTAATAAGTTAATTGTATTAAAATCAATTAGAATAAAGCATTAATATCTTTAAAAATGGAATACAAAAAAATATTTCAGCAAAAAAAGAAAATTGTACACTAAAAAGTATCATCATTTTTATGCCGCAAATGGACAACAGTCAGACTGTGTAGCATGTTTATTTCCTTGTAACACTAGCCCTAAACCAGAGCAATATATATGTATATACATGGCTCTGCCCTAAACAAGTGCTGGCAACAGGACAATAATACTGGAAATATCTAGCAGTAATACTGGAATAATCCATAGTTCTTCTCTCCTGGTCCTGTAGTTACAGGCTGTATTGTTCCAGCTCAACAGTGACTAACCGGATTCTACTAATCAGCTTGATTGGAGGTGTGTTAGTGCTAGGCGGGAACAAAAGCCTGCACAGCCTGTACTGTAGCTCTCCAGGGCCATTGTGAGGAATGCTGGTCTGCTATAACGTTAGTCCATCAATAGCTTAGTTAGCACTGAACACACTATAAACAAGTCTTACTCTAATACTGTGCATTAATGCAGCGTTTCCCAAACTCAGTCCTGGGAACACAAAGACATGTACGTTTCAGGTTCTGCCCTAGGACGACACAGCTCATTCAAATAATCAAAGCTTGATGATTAGTTGATTATTTGAGTTAGTTGTGTAGTGCTAGGGCAAAAACCAAAACGTGCACCACTTGGGGTCCCCAGGACAAAGTTTGAGAAACCCTGCATTAATGCATAGAAACTGCATGTAGCTTGTCTGGTCTCATCTCTTTTTGCATAGCCCTACATGATGATCTACCTGCAAAGTCTGTGCAAAAGTTCACAACGATGTTTAAGGTCAAATAAGCTTRAATCTAGTGCACTATTTATTATGTGAGACGCATGATAGGCAGTAGGCAGTGTTTTTCCTCAGGACTAGTAAGGCAGCGTAATGTTACTGTCATTCCTATACTGCTGTGCTACTGTTAATCCTGCTGTGCTCCAGTCTTCCCAACTGTACCAAGTACCAACCCTACCAAGTCTCTTCTCTCTCCGCTGGCACTAACAAGTCTCTCACTAACTCACCAACCTCTTCTTTTACCACAAACCCCAGTATCTGTCCCCTCCACTATCTGTCCCGTCCAGGAGCTCTACTTATCACTACCTTAATTTCTTTTTTATTTAACTAGGCAAGTCAGAAAATAACAAATTGTTATTTACAATGACAGCATAGGAACAGTGGGTTAACTGCCTTGTTCAGGGGCAGAACAACAGATTTTTTCCCACCAGGCTATCTACTATGGAAATRGAGAAGGAAAAGTGAGTCCAGTACTCGCAACAAAACAGATTTAAAGTGGTAGAAGTTGTTGTAGTTTTCAGGTTGTTCTCTAGGGAGTTGTACGTTCTCAGGGTTGTAGGGAGTTGCAGTTGTCAGAGGCAGCAAGTTGTCGTTTCTCAAGGTATGCTGTAGGGAATTGTAGTTTTTCGTGTTATGCCATAGGAGATAGTAGTTCTCAGAATGTGCTTTCCAAGGTGTTGTACTTGTCTTTAAAGTTCTTGAGTTCCARGAAGTGTTTTGGTCGTTTGGTGCGTTGCCCAGCTGACGGCAGGTATGTGACCTGGGAGGGGGAGAGGGCGGGGGGTGGCTCTGGGGTACTGGCAGGTCTTAGCTGCTGACTGGTGATGCTGGTCCAGACTGGTGGAGCTGGGAGTGGCTCTTCACACTGGGAGAGAGAATAACTACTCGAGTCAAACTGAAAAACCTTCATTAAAACACATGAGTAGTGCTTAGATAAATGAGAGTGCGTGTCTATACTCACACAGAAGCCAGTTCGGTCAGGGCTTCCTTGTATTTGACAAACTCTGCGTCTCCAAACACCTCAGACACAGAGAGACAAAACAGGAGTCACACACTATAGACCAACCTAAGTGGCAGACACAATGTCATGTGGAGACAACAGGCATCTTCTCTCTCCCCTCCCCAGATAAAATAGAGACACACACACTGACCCCGGTGCCGTGGCGAGCGTTGTGGTAGCCCTCCAGCAGTGTGTCTATGAGGGAACTGCGGCTGCTGCGGAACAGGGAATGGGAACTCCTCAGATCTAGAAGCCAGGCGCGGAATCTCCTCCCTGTCACAGCTGTGGGAGTCCCTCCCAACTCACTGAACGGAAATCTGACAGGAGATGAGAAGATGTTTTATGATCAAATTGGAGTTAGAATCTAGAGGTCAAAGGCCACTGATTCAGAAGGTAGTACATACAGTAGGTGAAGAGGATTGTGCAGCATTATAAACTGGGTGGTTCGAGCCCTGCATGCTGATTGGGCTAAAAGCCGTGGTACCCACAGGTATGACAAAATTTATTTTTACTGTTCTAATTACATATTGGTAACCAGTTTATAATAGCAACGGCTAAGAATTTGTATCCGCACCCGCGTTGCGTCGTGCTAAGGAACAGCCCTTATTGCTTAAGTATACATAGTTAACTAAACATAACTATCACTGGAGGATGATGACAGTGAGATGTACAGGCCGGTGAAACGGCAGAGAAGGACTTACCAGAGTCTTAATGGCATCTAGTGCCTCATTCTTGTACAGGTAGTCATAAGCAACCTGCAAAACACCACATGCCAACATTATCACCTTTTTTAAATTCACAGAAGGCAAACTGTAGCAAAAGATGGGTAGAAAGATAATCTACATGAATGTGTGTGTGTGTGTGGTTCTCTCACCGCCACTCTGTAGTCTGTCGTCCTGTTCAGACAGCAGGCGCGGCTCAAAGCGGATCTCCTGAACCTTGGACAGACGAGAGTCTATCTCCTGTCTCAGGTCTAAAGGACAAAGGAAGTAGAGAAAATGAACAGTGTATGAAAGTAACTGTTAAAATAAGCAGACTGAGTGTGTGTGTGTCTTACCTTTGGAGCGTTGTGGCCAGGGTACATGTGGTCCTCTACGAGACTTCATGGCGAAGCCGCATGAATCTGCCTCTTCACAAAGATGAACAAGCAGCAAAACACCTGAAGACACAGACCTGCTGTACATTAGAGACATCAACGCTATCCAGAGGAGTGATGTTCTAGAAGAGACATCAAACCTATCCGAGAGTATTCAGACATCACTAAGAGGAGTATGTCTAGAAGAGACATCAACTATCCAGAGACGTAGCTTCTAGAAGAACATCAACCGATCCAGAGGAGTATTCTTAGAAGAGACATAACAATACCAGAGGAGGTATGTCTAGAAGAGACATCACCTATCCACGAGAGTATGTCTAGAAGAGACACAACCTATCCCAGAGGAGTATGTCCTAGAAGAGACATCAACCTATCCAGAGGAGTTATGTCCTAGAAGAGACACAACTATCAGAGGAGTATGTCCTAGAAGAGACATCAAACCTATCCAAGGAGTATGTCCTAGAAAGACATCAACCTATCCAGAGGAGTTATGTCCTAGAAAGAGACATCAACCCGTATCCAGAAGGAGTAGTGTCCTAGAAGGGGTGACACAAATATACGGAAAATTTGACAAAGGCAGATATACATATACACTGAACAAAAATATAAATGCAACATGTAAAGTGTTGGTCCCATGTTTCATGAGCTGAAATAAAAGACCACAGAAATGTTCCATAAGCACAAAGATAATTGTGTACAAATTTGTTTACAACCCTGTTAGTGAGCATTTCTCCTTTGCCAATATAATCCATCCACCTGACAGGTGTAGCATATCAAGAAGCTGATTAAACAGCATGATCATTACACAGTTGCACCTTGTGCTGGGGACAATAAAAGGCCACTCTAAAATGTGCCATTTTGTCACACAACACAATGCCACAGGTTTGTCTCAAGTTGAGGGAGTGTGCAATTGGCATGCTGACTGCAGGATTGTCCACCAGAGCTGTTGCCAGATAATGTAATGTTAATTTCTCTACCATAAGCCACTTCCAACGTCGCTTTAGAGAATTTGGCAGTTAAGTCCAACCGGCCTCACAACCGCAGACCACCTGTAAGGCGTTGTGTGGGCCAGCGGTTTGCTGATGTCAACGTTGTGAATAGACTGCCCCATGGCAGTGGGGTTATGGTATGGGCAGGCATCATTTTTAAATTTTATTTATTTAACTAGGCAAGTCAGTTAAGAACAAATTCTTATTTACAATGAGGGCCTAGGAACAGTGGGTTAACTGCCTTGTTGAGGTGCAGAACGACAGATTTTTACCTTGTCAGCTCAGTGATTCGATCTAGCAACCTTTCCGTTACTGGCCCAACGCTCTAACCAAGTACAATGAACACAATTGCGATATCGTGACAAGATCCTGAGGCCCATTGTTGTGTCATTCATCCGCCACCATCACCTCATGTTTCAGCATGATAATGCACAGCCCCATGTTGCAAGGATCTGTACACAAATCCTGGAAGCTGAACATGTCCCAGTTCTTCCATGGCCTGCATACTCACCAGACATGTCACCATGTTTGGATGCTCTGGATCGATGTGTACGATAACGTGTTTCAGTTCCCGCCAATATCCTGCAACTTTGTTCAGCCATTGAAGAGAAGTGGGACAACATTCCAAAGGCCACAATCAACAGTGTCGCTCTGCATGAGGCAAATGGTGGTCACACCAGATACTGGCTGGTTTTCTGATCCACGCCCCTACATTTTTTAAAAGGTATTTGTGACCAACAGATGTATATCTGTATTCCCAGTCATGTGAAATCCATAGATTAGGGCCTATTGAATGTATTTAAATTGACTGATTTCCATATATGAACTGTAACTCAGTCAAACCTTTGAAATTGTTGCGTTTATATTTTTGTTCAGCATACACTGACACAGCTTGCATGTACTGTAACAGGGTGGAGGTGCCTCCATAAAGTCAACTACAGTAATCATATGATTTGTAACTGTCATCTTATTGGTCCGTCTGAATTATTGTTTGTTATGATTAGTTGCAGTTATCACTCTGGAGAATGCACTTCCACTTGGGGGTATTCATTAGTCGGATTCCGTTGCAAAACGTTTTGAACCTAAAATCTCACGTAAACCCTGTCCACAATAGATACATTCTTAGTTCACCCAAATTACAAAATGACATTTGTGTCAATACCCTGTAAGCAGTCTATGGTATGACCGCAATCAATGTTTTAGTTAAGTTTCCCTGGCACTGTTTCCAAATTCATTTGTGACACAAATCCCATGTAGCATGTTCAAATCATCTATAAGTGACTTTGATGAGCTTCAGAATCAATTTGAGATACTTTCAGATGATTTGGACGTGATGCGCAAAAAAAATGCAAACATCGGTCCCATGACTTGAATGTGGTTTGTGCCACAAATGCTAAAAGGTTAGAAACGAAACCAAAGCAAGGGAAATAAAACCAAGGCGTGGATTGCTGTCATACCTTACAAGGTAAGGAAACCAATGTGTCATTTTGTAATTTTGGTGAATTATCCCTTTAATAAAAGCTAGCTATATTTTACTGTGTTTTGGGCTTTCCGTACAAGTGCCCAGTTCGTCTTCATTACCTGTCATATAACCTGTTTTTTGTTACACATTGTTTGACACTTCTGCTGTGTTGCCTGTCTCTATACTGTAGCTAGCAAGCTAATTCCATTACACAGGAGTCCTGAGAAACGCAACAGCTAGTTAGTTTTGTCAAGCATTCTTTATATTAAGGAAAAACACGGGAACACATTCATTTAAGACTTACCAGACTTCCGTAGGCCATAACAAGCACTACGTTGACGCTGGAGAGAGGAGAATCGGACCTCATGTTGAAAGTCTTCGTCAAAAGCTAAACTAGCGTAGAATCAACAGAACGCACTCATGGTTCCTTTCAGAATGTACACGAGTGACTGTAACATTAATGAATTATCAAATGTCGGTTAATCCATTGGAAAATCTGTAACAACGAAACGTTGACACTTCCCTGTTGTTGATATCGTTTGTTGACATCTGGGATTGTCACGTGATCTATTCCCTGCCTGGTTTCGATGACGTAGCCGTAGCCTACAAAGGTCCTTCACCGCCACCTGCTGTTCGAAACCCCACGAAACACAGGCGCTCCTCTCCAATGAGTGAGTATCAACCTCTATAGTGGTCTCCATTCTCTACGAACCAGTTAGTCGGTGAGAAACAAGAACAGTATTATAATATTCTCATGTGCCATGAACTGTTTAATGTCATTTGCAACTGCTAATTTGATAGGCCTGTAGTAGGCCTAATATTGCCTTTGTAAGGGGTTATGGTTATCTTATCCTCTGAAGCCTACGGGAAATACTAGGAATCTGTCAGTTCTCTACGAAGGCAATGTGAGTTGGTTGATGATTTACGATCCTATTTGTCCCAATAGACAGAGAAGCCATTCTTCTGGAGGAGACTGTGGTGGGAGGCTGAAAAGATGTCTGGAGTTGCAGATGTGAACATTGGGATGTTTCCCTCACATAACCAGACCAGCGCTACACTGTCCAGCAGAGATCTTCATTTACATTTTATATAGCACTAATAAAGCTGTACATGGGTGGAAACAGAAACTCGCCTCATCCATTACCAATGTGTAACACCCATCTGATTTCTCTGCCTCTACAGTGTTTCCCATATTGATTATTGCTTGGCTGGGTGGAAAATCTCTCAAAGCAAAACCCCGGGCCTCTGACACCAAAACATTCCATTTACAGCTAATGCTTTTGGGTAGTGGTCAACAGAGATGGTGCCTAGCCTATACAATGGCCTATACAAACATTGAACTGTCAAGCAAGCAAACCATTTATCATAATTGGCATCTCCTGAAACTGAATTGTTTCTGCGTAAACATTATATTTTTTTCTTTTTTCTTTTTCTGTGATATATAGGTGACAAGTAAGTTTGCCTATGTGTTGTCATTGCATGGACTTTGGTCATTCATGATATAGATATAGGCTAATGTCACCATTCCATAGTCCATGATAGCATGGGGAGACTTTGAGATTGGCTCATTTGGCTGATACTGTATCTGCACACAGCCACGAGACATCTGTCTGTACAATGTGACAGTCTAGTCATCTATAACCCAAACCACTTCCCTGCTTCCGTTATGCTACTGGCTGACTGCCAGTGGCTTACTGCCACTGTCTGACTGCCACTGTCTGACTGCCCCTGGCTGACTGCCTATGGCTGACTGCTACTGGCTGACTGTCTGTTACTGGTGGATGTAAGGGGTAATGGCTGTGACTTGTTGCTTCACTACAGATTGCACAAACACATGTAAGTACTGTACCTTTCTTATTACAGATTATACATAAATGTTACAATGTTATATGTCACATGCGCCGAATACAACAGGTGTAGTAGACCTTACCGTTAAATGCTTACCTTCAAGCCCTTAACCAACAATTCAGATTTTTAAGTAAGTAAGAAAATATTTGCTATATATTATTTATTCATTTTGAAAAAAGTAACACAATAAAATAACAATAACGAGGCTATATACAGGGGGTGCCAGTACCGAGTCAATGTGCGGGGGTACAGGTTAGTCGAGGTAATTGAGGTAACATGTACAGTCGTGGCCAAAAGTTTTGAGAATGACACAAATATTAATTTTCACAAAGTCTGCTGCCTCAGTTTGTATGATGGCAATTGGCATATACTCCAGAATGTTATGAAGTGATCAGATGAATTGCAATTAATTGCAAAGTCCCTCTTTGCCATGCAAATGAACTGAATCCCCCAAAAACATTTCCACTAGGCAAAACACATAGAAACAAACAACCTAGAAAAAGAACATAGACTGCCACTCCAACTCACGCCCTGACCAACCTAACACAAAGAAACTAAGGTCAGAACGTGACATACATGAGTTGATGCAAAGAGTCAATATTTGCAGTGTTGACCCTTCTTTTCCAAAACCTCTGCAATCCGCCCTGGCATGCTGTCAATTAACTTCTGGGCCACATCCTGACTGATGGCAGCCCAATCTGGCATAATCAATGCTTGGAGTTTGTCAGAATTTGTGGGTTTTTGTTTGTCCACCCGCCTGTTGAGGATTGACCACAATTCTCAATGGGATTAAGGTCTGGGGATTTTCCTGGCCATGGACCCAAAATTGATGTTTTGTTCCCCGAGCCACTTAGTTATCACTTTTGCCTTATGGCAAGGTGCTCCATCATGCTGGAAAAGGCATTGTTCATCACCAAACTGTTCCTGGATGGTTGGGAGAAGTTGCTCTCGGAGGATGTGTTGGTACCATTCTTTATTCATGGCTGTGTTCTTAGGTAAAATTGTGAGTGAGCCACTCCCTTGGCTGAGAAGCAACCTA
Organism: Salvelinus sp. IW2-2015; assembly: GCF_002910315.2. Lineage (NCBI taxonomy): Eukaryota > Metazoa > Chordata > Actinopteri > Salmoniformes > Salmonidae > Salvelinus > Salvelinus sp. IW2-2015. The sequence goes on along the minus strand of NW_019947372.1, from coordinate 10,559 downwards.
ACACATGAATGGTCTCAGAATGCTTTACTGTTGGCATGACACAGGACTGATGGTAGCGCTCACCTTGTCTTCTTTTTGTTTGGGGCATCTTTTCCGGATGCCCCAAACAATCGGAAAGGGGATTCATCATAGAAAATGACTTTACCCCAGTCCTCAGCAGTCCAATCCCTCTACCTTTTGCAGAATATCAGTCTGTCCCTGATGTTTTTCCTGGAGAGAAGTCGCTTCTTTCCTGCCCTTCTTGACACCAGGCCATCCTCCAAAGTCTTCGCCTCACTGTGCGTGTAGATGCACTCACACCTGCCTGCTGCCATTCCTGAGTAAGCTCTGTACTGGTGGTTCCCCGATCCCGCAGCTGAATCAACTTTAGGAGACGGTCCTGGCGCTTGCTGGACTTTCTTGGGCGCCCTGTTGCCTTCTTCACAACAATTGAGCCGCTCTCCTTGAAGTTCTGATGATCTGATAATGGTTGATTTAGGTGCAATCTTACTGGCAGCAATATGCTTGCCTGTGAAGCACTTTTTGTGCAAAGCAATGATAGAAGA
>NW_019947372.1:0-5816 GCF_002910315.2 Salvelinus sp. IW2-2015 | reverse complement strand
TCACCTTGTCTTCTTTTTGTTTGGGGCATCTTTTCCGGATGCCCCAAACAATCGGAAAGGGGATTCATCATAGAAAATGACTTTACCCCAGTCCTCAGCAGTCCAATCCCTCTACCTTTTGCAGAATATCAGTCTGTCCCTGATGTTTTTCCTGGAGAGAAGTCGCCTCCTGCCCTTTCTGACACCAGGCCATCCTCCAAAAGTCTTCGCCTCACTGTGCGTGTAGATGCACTCACACCTGCCTGCTGCCATTCCTGAGTAGCCTGTACTGGTGGTTCCCCGATCCCGCAGCTGAATCAACTTTAGGAGACGGTCCTGGCGCTTGCTGGACTTTCTTGGGCGCCCTGTTGCCTTCTTCACAACAATTGAGCCGCTCTCCTTGAAGTTCTGATGATCTGATAAATGGTTGATTTAGGTGCAATCTTACTGGCAGCAATATGCTTGCCTGTGAAGCACTTTTTGTGCAAAGCAATGATGACGGCACGTGTTTCCTTGCAGGTAACCATGATTGACAGAGGAAGAACAATGATTCAAGCACCACCCTCCTTTTGAAGCTTCCAGTCTGTTGTTCGAACTCAATCAGCATGACAGAGTGATCTCCAGCCTTGTCCTCTCAACACCTCACACCTGTGTTAACGAGAGAATCACTGACATGATGTCAGCTGGTCCTTTTGTGGCAGGGCTGAAACGGCCTGGTGTGGTTCCCAATCAGAGGCAGCTGTTTTTCGTTGTCTCTGATTGGGAGCCATATTCAGGTAGCCTGTTTTCCATTGTGTGTTGTGGGTGGTTGTTTCCGTTTCAGTGTTTTCACCATTCGGGACTGTTTCGGTTTTCATTTTGATTCTCTTGTTCTTTTTGTATTCATTCTATTAAAAGATATTATGGATACGTACCATGCTGCACATCGGTCCGATATTTCCTACTCCTCCTCAGACRAAGAGGACGAAAGCCTTTACAATGTAATTGTCGTTAAAAGCCTTTGACACTTATGAAATGCTTGTAATTATACTTCAGTATTCCATAGTACCATCTGACAAAAATTTCGAAAGATCCTGAAGCAGCAAACTTTGTGAAAATTCATATTTGTGTCATTCTCAAAACTTTTGGCCATGACTGTAGGTAGGGGTAAAGTGACTATGCATAGATACTAAACAGCAAGCAGCAGTCTAAAAAAGGGGGTCAATGAAAATAGTCTGGGTAGCCATTTGATATACTGTTTAGCAGTCTTATGGCTTGGGGGTAGAAGCTGTTATTAAGGAGACTTTTGGACTTTGACACTCCAGTACCGCTTGCCATGCTGTAACAGAGAAAACAGTCTATGACTTTGGTGGTTGGAGTCTTTGACAGTTTTTAGTGTCTTTCTCCTACACCGCCTGGTATATATATTTTTTAACTAGGCAAGTCAGTTAAGAACAAATTCTTATTTCACAATGACGGCCTACCCCGGCCAAATCCTCCCCTAACCTGGACGACGCTGGGCCAATTGTGCGCCCTATGGGACTCCCGATCACAGCCGTTTGTGATACAGCCCGAGATCGAACCAGGGTCTATAGTGACACCTCTAGCACTGAGATGCAGTGCCTTAGACCGCTGCGCCACTTGGGAGCCTACTGCTGGATGGCAGAAAGATTAGCCCCAGTGATGTACTAGACCGTAAGCACTGCCCTCTGTAGCGCCTTGCGGTTGGATGCTGAGCAGTTGCCATACCAAGCGGTGATGCAACTAGTCAGGATCCTCTCGATGGTGCAGCTGTAGAACTCTTTGAGGATCTGAGGACTCATGCCAAATCTTATGTCTCCTGAACATACGAGTGAGTGAGTGACTGAGTAAGACAGTGACTGAGTAAGACAGTGACTGAATAAGACAGTGACTGAGTGAATGAATGAGTGAGTGAGACGGTGCCTGAGTAAGACAGTGACTGAGTGAATGAATGAGTGAGACAGTGACTGATTGAGTGAATGTCTGCTCGCCCGCCTGCCTCTGTTTTTGTCTGTTTATATTCCCATGCAGTATAAACCGGTGTGGTTGGTCAGCTGCCCTCTCAGACCACATTCTGCTACTGAGAATAAACCATGCTGCCTTCACAGCCTTGGCAGTCTGAAACATCTACAGGAAACAGAGGAATACTGCTAACTGCAACGAGACAGTGCTCATGAAGGAGGAATACTGCTGCTACTGAGACAGTGGTCATGAAGAGGAATACTGCGAACGTAGGACAGTTGGTCATGAAGGAGGAATACTGCTAACGAGACAGTGGGTCATGAAGGAGGAATACTGCTAACGAACGTGGTCATGGAGGGAGGAATACTGCTCAACAGAGACAGTGGTCATGAAGGAGGAATCTGCTGACGAGGACAGTGGTCATGAAGGGAGGAATACTGCTAACGAACGGTGGTCATGAGGAGAATACTGCTTAACGAGACAGTGGTCAATGAAGGGGAATACTTGCTAACGAGACCAGTGGTCATGAAGAGGAATAACTGCTGACAGACAGTTGGTCATGAAGAGCGGAATACTGCTTAACGGACCAATGTCATGAAGGAGGAATACTGCTAACGAGACAATGGTCATGAAGGAGGATACTGCTGAGAGACAGTGGTCTATGAAGGAGACATACTGCAACGAACAGTGGTCATGAAGGAGGAATACTGCTAACGAGAACAGGTGGTCATGGAGGAGCAATACTGCTTGATCGGAGACAGTGCACTGAAGGAGGAATACTGCTGACGAGACAGTGGTCATGGGAGGAGAAACTGCTAATCGAGACAGTGGTCATGAAGGGGAGCAATACTGCTAACGAGTACTGGTCATGTAAGGAGGAATACTGCTATGACGAGACAGTGGTATGGAAGGAGGAATACTGCTTACAACGAGACAGTGGTCATGGAGGGAGGAATGACTGCGACAGGACAGTGTGTCATGAAGGAGGAATACTGCTAACGAGACCAGTGTGGTCATGGAAGGAGGAATCTGCTGACGAAACAAGTGTTCATGAAGGAGGATACGCTAACGCAGACAGTGGTCGATGGGAGGAGGAATACTGCTTAACAAGAGACAGGTCATATGAAGGAGGAATGCTGCTAACGAGAACCAGTGCATGAAGAGGAGGAATACTGCTCGAGGAACAGGGGTCATATGAAGGAGGATACTGCTGACGAGCAGTGGTCATGAAGGAGGAATACTGACTGCGAGACAGTGGTCATGTAAGCAGGAATATGCTAATGGACAGTTGGTATGAAGGAGGAATACTGCTAATGAGGACATATGGTTCATGAAGGAGGAATTGCTGCGAGACAGTCGGTCATGAAGGAGGAATACTGCTTAATGAGACAATGGTCATGAAGGGCAGGAATACTGCTAACGGACAGTGCGTCATGAAGGGAATACTGCTGGACGAGACAGTGGTCATGAAGGAGGAATACGTGCTAGAGACAGTGGCATGAAGGAAGGAATGGAACTGCTGACGGAGGACAGTGGTCATGAAGGAGGATACTGGCTAAGAGATCAATGGTCATGAAGGAGGAAGCTGCTTAACGAGACAGGGCTCATGAAAGGAGGAATACTGCTATGAGACAAGTGTCATTGAAGAGGAATATATGCTGACAAGACAGTGTCTATGAAGCGAGGCAAGTACTGCTAATGAGACAATGGTGCATGAAGGAGGAAATACTGCTTAACGAGACAGTGGTCAGAAGGAGGAATAAGCTGCTGGTACGAGACAGTGGTCATGAAGGAGGAATACTGCTGACGAGACAGTGGTCATGAAGGAGGAATACTGCTAATTGAGACAATGGTGCATGAAGGAGGGAATACTGGCTAACGAGACAGTGGCATGAAGGAGGAAACCTGCTGAAGAGACAGTGGCCTGAAGGAGAAACTGCTGACTGATGAGCAGTGGTCATGAAGGAGGAATGACTGCTTACGACCTGCAGAAAGAACATTGCGACAGGCTAGAATGGAGATATGTCGGATACATGAAGGAGTGAATATTGCTAAAACGAGAAATGCGTCATGAAGGAGGAATGATTGCTGCGAGCACGTGGTCATGAAGGAGGAAGTTTGCTGACCGAGACAGTGGCATGAGGAGGAATACTGCTAACGAGACAATGTCATGAAGAGGAATATAGTGACGAGCAGTGGTATGAAGGAGATATGCTGAGACGACAGTGGTCGAAGCGAGGGAATAACTGCTGGACGGGGAGACAATGGTCATGAAGGAGCGGAAATTTGCTGACGAGACAGTGCGTCATGAAGCGGAGGAATACTGCTAACGAGACAGGGTCATGAAGGAGGATACGCTGACGAGACCAGTGGGTCATGAAGGAAGGAATATTGCTGACGAGACAGTGGTCTGAAGGAGGAATATAGCTTTAAACGAGACAATTGGCATGAAGAGGGAATATTGCTGACCGGACAGGTGGGTCCATGAAGGAGGAATCTTGCGGACGAGACACATGGTCATTCGAGAGGAGGTAAATTGCATGGACGAGGACAGTGGTCTATGAAGGAGGAATACTGTGACGAGGACAGTGTGCATGAAGGAGGAAGATTCTGCTAACGCAGAACAGTGGTCATGAAGGAGGAATACTGGCTGACGAGACAATGGTCAGAAGGAGGAATATTGCTGACGACGTTCAGCGAGGTTACGCGAGAGCGTGCATGAAGGAGGAATACTTGCTGACGAGACAGTGGTGCATGAGAGAATACTGCTGAATGAGACAGTTAAGGGGATACTGCTAACGAGTACAGTGTCATGAAGGAGGATACTGCTGCGGAGAAGTGGTCATGAAGGAGAGAAATACTGCTGGACGAGACCGTGGTCATGAGAGGAGGAATACTGCTGACGAGACAGTGTCTGAAGGAGGAATACTGCTAACGAGACAGTGGTCATGAAGGAGGAATACTGCTGACGAGACAGTGGTCATGAAGGTGAGGAAATACTGCTGAACGAGACATATGGTCATGAAGGAGGAATTATGCTGACGAGACAGTGGTCATGAAGGAGGATATACTGCTAACGAGACAATGGTCATGAAGGAGGAATACTGCTCGGACGTAGGACAAGTGGTCATGGAAGGAGGAATATTGCTGACGAGACAGTGGTCATGAAGGAGGAATACTGCTAACGAGACAGTGGTTCATGAAGGAGGAATACTTCTAACGAGACAGTGGCATGAAGAGGAATACTGCTGACGAGACAGTGGTCATGAAGGAGGAATATTGCTGACGAGGACAGTGGTCATGAAGGGAATACTGCTGACGAGCAGTGGTCATGAAGGAGAATACTGCTGACGAGACAGGTGGTCATGAAGAGGAATACTGCTAACGAGACAGTGGTCAGAAGGAGGAATACTGCTAACGAGACAGTGGTCATTGAAGGAGGAATACTGCTGCGAGACAGTGCGAGAAGTGCGAGAGACGTGGTATTGAAGGAGGAATAATTGCCTGACGAGACAGTGGTCATGAAGGAGGAATACTGCTGACGAAAGGGTAAAGAAGGAACCGACGGATGGTATGAGGAGGAATATTGCTAAACGAACAGTGGCATGAAGGAGAATACTGCTAAACGAGACGTGGTCATAAGGAAGAAATACTGCTGACGAGACAGTGCCATGAAGGAGGAAATACTCTGACGAGAAAGTGTCATGAAGGAGGGATACTGCTGACGGACAGTGGTCATGAAGGAGGAATATTGGCTACTGAGGACAGTGGGTCATTGAAGGAAGGAATACTGCTATGAGACATGTGCTCATGAAGGAGGAATACTGCGACGAGACAGTGGCATGAGGAGGAATATTGCGCTAACGAGACAGTGG
>NW_019947371.1:0-22681 GCF_002910315.2 Salvelinus sp. IW2-2015 | reverse complement strand
CTCTCTCTCTCTCTCTCTCTCGTCTCTCTCTCTCTCTCTCTCTCTCTCTCTCTCTCTCTCTCTCTCTCTCTCTCTCTCTCTCTCTCTCTCTCTCCTTCTCTCCCTCTCTCTCTCTCTCTTCTCTCTCTCCATTTCTGTCACCTCTCTCTATCTCTCTCTCCCTTTCTGTCACCTCTCTCTCTCTCTCTTTCTCCTCTCTCTTCTCTCTCTCTCTCTCTCTCTCTCTCTCTCTCTCTCTCTCTCCTCTTTCCTCTTCTCTCTCTCTCACCTCTCTCTCTCTGTCTCTCTCTCTCGTTCTATATCACGTCCCACCTCCATCCATTCATCCCTACATTCTTCCACTCACTCTCTCCATCCGACCGGCTCCACCTCCTTCATGCCACGCTCATTATGGAGAGGAGCTCAGAACATAAACCATCAACATTGGTGGAACATCAGACAATCTAACATAGATCTCAACAGCACATCTCTCCATATTGTCAAATCACCTCCATATGCAGGTGATTGCAAGTGCCCTGTTTTGCATTGAAAATCAGATACTTACTATGTTATAGAAGATTGGAAAACTCTAAACAGCTTTACTAGTGTTAAGTCTCTCATGATAGCCTTAAGATTAATCTCGGACACCTGAAATTGAATGAAATTGCTTCAGATTCTCGATTAGGTTCCGGGGGAGACGTGTTAGAAATGTACTAACAAGATTAGCCAAGTCTTCACCTCTAAAGGAAACGTTCAGCCATTTTCAGACTAGCAAAGTTTCCACTCTTCAAAAAGGAAACATCCAGACAGTACCAGGCTAGCCAAGTCTCCACCTCTGAAAGGAAACTTCCAGACAGTACCAGGCTAGCCAAGTCTCCACCTCTAAAAGGAAACTTCCAGACGTACCAGGCTAGCCAAGTCTCCACCTCTAAAAGGAAACTTCCAGACAGTATCAGACTAGCCAAGTCTCCACCTCTAAAAGGAAACTTCCAGACAGTATCAGACTAGCCAAGTCTCCACCTCTAAAAGGAAACTTCCAGACAGTATCAGACTAGCCAAGTCTCCACCTCTAAAAGGAAACTTCCAGACAGTACCAGGCTAGCCAAGTCTCCACCTCTAAAAGGAAACTTCCAGACAGTATCAGACTAGCCAAGTCTCCACCTCTAAAAGGAAACTTCCAGACAGTATCAGACTAGCCAAGTCTTCACCTCTAAAGTAAACGTTCAGAACCATTTTCAGACTAGCAAAGTTTCCACTCTTCAAAAAGGAAACATCCAGACAGTACCAGGCTAGCCAAGTCTCCACCTCTGAAAGGAAACTTCCAGACAGTATCAGACTAGCAAAGTTTCCACTCTTCAAAAGGAACATCCAGACAGTACCAGGCTAGCCAAGTCTCCACCTCTAAAAGGAAACTTCCAGACAGTATCAGGCTAGCCAAGTCTCCACCTCTAAAAGGAACTTCCAGACAGTATCAGGCTAGCAAGTCTCCACCTCTAAAGAAACTCCAGACAGTACAGGCTAGCCAAGTCTCCACCTCTAAAAGGAAACTTCCAGACAGTATCAGGCTAGCCACGTCTCCACCTCTAAAAGGAAACTTCCAGACAGTATCAGACTAGCCAAGTCTCCACCTCTAAAAGGAAACTTCCAGACAGTACCAGGCTAGCCACGTCTCACCTCAAAAGGAAACTTCCAGACAGTATCAGGCTAGCCAAGTCTCCACCTCTAAAAGAAACTTCCAGACACGTATCAGACTAGCCAAGTCTCACCTCTAAAAGGAAACTTCCAGACAGTACCAGACTAGCCAAGTCTCCACCTCTAAAAGGAAACTTCCAGACAGTATCAGATTAGCCAAGTCTCCACCTCTAAAAGGAAACTTCCAGACAGTATCAGGCTAGCCAAGTCTCCACCTCTAAAAGGAAACTTCCAGACAGTATCAGGCTAGCCAAGTCTCCACCTCTAAAAGGAAACTTCCAGACAGTATCAGACTAGCCAAGTCTCCACCTCTAAAAGGAAACTTCCAGACAGTATCAGATATGCCAAGTCTCCACCTCTAAAAGGAAACTTCCAGACAGTATCAGGCTAGCCAAGTCTCCACCTCTAAAAGGAAACTTCCAGACAGTATCAGGCTAGCCAAGGTCTCCACCTCTAAAAGGAAACTTCCAGACAGTATCAGACTAGCCAAGTCTCCACTCTAAAAGGAAAATTCCAGACAGTTCTCTCCTCTGTGTAGAGAGAGAGAGAGAGAGAGAGAGAGAGAGAGAGAGAGAGAGAGAGAGAGAGAGAGAGAAAGAACTGTGGAGAACGGAGGAAAATAAGTCTGTTTTTTTCTTTATCTGCATGAGGATGGCTTTCAGTCGGTAGATTAGGTTATTCTGAGTTTGTCTTTTGTTGTGGTGCTGGAATGCCTGACCTTGTCCCGTCAGCCATCATAGGGACGTTTGAAGGTTTTTTTCATTCCCCTAGTCCTCAGCCAGACTCCAGGTAACAATCAGCCAGACCCCAGGTGACAGTCAGTCAGCCAGACTCCAGGTAACAATCAGCCAGACCCCAGGTGACTATCAGTCAGACAGTTTCCACAGTGGTGACAGTCCAAGCTGGAGGGGGACAGTTATCTGTGGGTTTGTTATTGAAAATACTAGTCGTGAGTGTTTTTTAAAACACAGGAGTCGTGAGTCATGCTTTACTAGAAAAAAATCTGTCTGTCCACGGATATGTCTAGGCCCTAGTTAACTTTAACTGTTAAAGTCTAACACGCCAGTAGGGATTGTCAAGCATTTGCCTGCAGACAGTACTTAGCACCTCTGAACAGAGTCGGCAGTCGATCTCTTTTGTGTTCAAACAGAAAAGACCTCGGAAGTCGTTAGCCACTCAGCCTTGTTAAAATACTTCAAACCAGAACTGTACAAAGTTTAGTAGATGCTATAGCGGGTGCAGCGAAATGCTTATGTTACTTGCTCCTAACGATGCAGTAAAATGTCAAACAATTAAAATGTAAGGAATACAAAAATACAACAAAAAAATTACAAGAAATTAAGAATGGCGGAATGAATCTGATGAACATCCAATAGATCCGGGACGGATGTTTTTGTTGGTTTTCATCACCACTTTCTGCGTGTAATTAAAATATGAGGACATAGCACTTAATAATAACTTTTATGCTGCTTGATATCAGTCTTTAAAAGTAGCTTCCATTACCATGTCCATTGGCTATTGAAGCCACCAACTTAAAAAATATCCCCAAGGCAATCGTGAATATTTACAGAAAAATCGTACATTAAGACAGGAAAATGTATTTATTTGTAAAGTGTTTGTGAAGTGTTTATTTGGAAAGTATTTGCAGTTAGCCAGTTAGGTAAAACTCTATGCATCAAGTTACAGTGACAATGTAGTCATCATTTTGAGTAACAAACAAAACAAAACAAAACAAAACTATAACATACCCTCCATATGTGTTTAACTGTGTTCCAGATGAAGGCAATGCAGTGGACATAGATACACTTGTTCTGTTTGTTAACAACTCCTTTTCATTGTTTTACTCCTGTGTTTGTATGTGTCTTGTATGTTGTAACGAGGAACATGCCCCCCCCCCCCCCCCCTGTCCACTAAGCCATCTCCCTCCGTCGTGTGTTCCAGATTGAGGACATGCAGTGGCCTAACGGACAGACAGAGATTCCCAGCTCTGTGTGTAGTCTGCCCTGCAGGACAGGAGAGAGGAAGAAGGCAGTGAAAGGCATGCCGTGTTGCTGGCACTGTGAGCCCTGTGATGGCTACCAGTATCAATATGATGCAACATCCTGCAAGCTGTGCTCCTACAACATGAGGCCCAACCCCAACAGGTGACAGTCAGGAACACTATAAAAAAAATAAGTCCAGGGTTGCAAAATTCCTGAAACTTTCCCAACATTTCCAGGTTTTCGGGATTTGCGGATTTCTGGAAAACGCGGGATTATTGTAAACTCATCAGGAATTTTTGCAACCCTAAATAAGTCTGTAACATGTTTGTGTCTTCCTTGATAGTACGATGTTTTACAGTGCAGTACAGCAATGCTTTTCTTCTTGTCGTCTGTATGTGTTTTTTTGTTGAGAATTGTCAAATAAACTTACTTAAAGGAGACGTTTTACTCAAAATCCAGAAACTCCCATACAGCTGAGTTTTCCCTTGTCACATATGTGTCCCTGTAGCGCTGTACTGAAACCGCTGTCATGCTGGGTGCCTCATCTGTTGCTAGTGAATTCATGGTTCAGAAATCTGCAAAGTGTGGACAAATTAGTTGTTTAAAAAAAATCAAAAGTACTGAAACTATCGGGTTTGAGTCAGGACATGTGTACACATGCTCAGTTGTTACCCATCTCACCTGCTGTGGCAGTCGGCTACATAAAATAATGACATAACATTTTCGCAAATGTTTTAGGTGTAAAAGTACACATTTCCTGACTCAAAACTGATAGTACTTTTGATAAAAATCGCTCATTACACCATACGCTTTTCAGTAAAACAACAGATTTGTCCACGCTTCGTGGATTTCTGAATTCTAAATTCACTGGCAACGTAGCAGAGTGAGGCATGCATCCAGCAACGTCACGAGTCACGCCACCTGTTGTTGCAGCTGATTAAGTACAGCACTACAAGGAGAGAAGAGCGGGAGAGGGCAAACTCCACTGAACTAGTTTCAATGTATAGAATCACTTGGGAGTTTCTGGATGTTGGGTAAACTTCACCTTTAATCAATCAATGAATTAATTATCTAATCAACAGGACTGCATGCCAGCCCATCCCCATCGTGAAGCTGGAGTGGCACTCCCCCTGGGCAGTGATACCTGTCTTCCTCGCCATGCTGGGCATCATCGCCACCATCTTCGTCATGGCAACCTTTGTCCGCTACAATGACACACCCATCGTGCGCGCATCGGGCCGCGAGCTGAGCTACGTCCTTCTCACCGGGATCTTCCTCTGTTACATCATCACCTTCCTCATGATTGCCAAGCCTGATGTCGCCGTCTGTTCATTCCGACGGATCTTCCTAGGTCTCGGTATGTGTATTAGCTATGCGGCACTCCTCACCAAGACAAACCGTATCTACCGCATCTTCGAAGAGGGTAAGAAGTCGGTGACAGCACCCAGGCTGATCAGCCCGACCTCCCAGCTGGCTATAACCACTTGCCTGATCGCCATTCAGCTCCTGGGGGTGTTTATCTGGTTCGGGGTGGACCCCCCCAACACCATCATCGACTACGACGAACAGAAAACCGTCAACCCCGACCAAGCCAGAGGAGTATTGAAATGTGACATCACCGACCTGCAGATTATATGCTCGTTGGGTTATAGCATCCTACTCATGGTCACGTGTACAGTGTACGCCATCAAGACGCGGGGCGTCCCGGAGAGCTTTAACGAGGCTAAACCCATTGGATTCACCATGTATACCACCTGTATAGTCTGGCTAGCTTTCATACCTATCTTCTTTGGGACAGCGCAGTCCGCAGAAAAGGTAAGGGGGATTTTGGTGCTGTTTCTTGTTGTTATATTTCATCATCGTTGTCGTAATCATCATTGTTCGGCTGGCCAGTCGGCTACAAGCATTTCTCCAGTAGCTATGGTTCCAGCCACTTGTCTACATCCCACATCATCATGTTGTATCACATTACGTTATATCAAGTGGACTCCATCACTCCCTTTGGCTTGGGCTCCCGAGTGGCGCAGCAGTCTAAGGCTAAGTGCTAGAGGTGTCACTACAGACACCCAGGAAATGGAAAAATACTACTCCTGAGGATACCCAAATAGATTGTGCATGTATGTAGGTGACAGATCCTGGTAAGCTGACTGTGTGATTACGTTTTACAAACCAATGACAGTGTAATCAGAGTTTAATTGCTGAGAGAAACCGTATTTAAAAAATAAAATACAATAGATACCCCTAACTATTGTAATTAGCATGTCCCTAATGACTTGGTGTACAAATGCCTAAAGTGCTACAAGAAATAGGTGTTAGACATTTACCCTGATGAGCAACAAAAAAAAAGAAAACTAAAATGATTTTGCCTTTACAAATACTACCGGCAAAACAACAAGATTTGCAGTGGAGCTGAAGGAGGGCCCGAGTCTAGTGAAATGCATTGTGTAGTACAGTAGGTAAAATAGATGTCTCTGGGTTGGTGTAGCTATTACCTGTGTGTCCCTGGAGCCGAGGACTAAAGGTGCGTCCCAAATGGAACCCTGTTCCCTATATAGTGCCCTGTGAGTCCTGGTCTAAAGTAGTGCACTATGAAGGGAATAAGGTGCCAGAGTCTAATTGACCCTGGTCTAAAGTAGTGCATTTTAAAAAGGGAATAGGGTGCCAGAGTCCAATTGATCCTGGTCTAAAGTAGTGCACTATAAAGGGAATAGGGTGCCAGAGTCCAATTGACCCTGGTCTAAAGTAGTGCACTATAAAGGGAATAGGGTGCCATTTGGGAGCGGTGGATTAAAGAGGATATAGAGCCCTGGGGAGAGACGAGAGATGAAGTCTCATTAGGACGGCAGTCTCATCTGTACAGGGGAGATACGCGGTGTGTGTGTGTGTGTGTGTGTGTGTGTGTGTGTGTGTGTGTGTGTGTGTGTGTGCTACTCTGTGGCGTGTGAAGGCCTGACGTCATCAAGCAAAGCCAGGCAGAGCTCGGCAGCAGGCAGGCACCCCAGCCCCGGCAGACTGGACTTGTAACACCCGACCTTTACTCTTTGTCATTATTACCTGTCTGAGGCTGGGTGGAATACTGATGAGGGCCAGGACAATAAGGCTGGCTTCACACTGGGTATTTCAGACTGGAGGGTCTGAAGAAAGGTGTGCTGCTGTGAGGTGCTTCTGGATTATTGGGTAGACTTCTGTAAGAGCACACACACACTACACATGCATGTACATGCACACACTCAAACATACACACACTACACATACACACCACGCACACAGTCACACATACACACACACACATACACACCACACACGCACACACTCACAAATACACACACACACACACACACACATGCAGACACTCACACACGCACATACACGCACACACACACACACACACACACTCACACTCACACTTTAAATTCAGACTTAATCTGATGATTGATAATAATTGCATAGATTATAGACATTATTCTCCAAAATGAGAGCTTTGAAGAGTGTTATTGAAACCGGCAATGGCTCAGATGTAGTTCATTTACTTTAATAGGATCCCCATTAGCTTTCGCACATTTAACAGCTAGGGCTGTGGCGGTCACCAAATTTTGTCAGACGGTGATTGTCGAGCAAATAACTGTCTGTCTCACTGTAATTTACCGTTAATTAACATGAACATATTTAGCATCTCCTGGCTTCCACACAAAGCCTACAAGCCACTGATGCAGACCTTAGGAACATCTACATTTTAAAAAGTCTAATAAATCCTTGTAATATAGTCTACACCGTCACAGTAAATCCATTATTTATTTTAGACAGGTCTAAAGAAATATGATATGAAGAACATGTTGTCTATTTCAGAAGAACAGAATAGCATACTCTGAGTTGTCCTTATGTTACCACCTGATTTGGCTATAACATATGGCTGTGGGTTACACTAGTTCATTTAGCAGACAAGATTTGCTTAGAAGTACATACGTGGCATTATTTTGTATTATTTTATAGTATGAAGAGTAGAATTTAACAAAGCTGAATAAAAAGTATTTTCTCCAACCGATTTAAAGGAGTTCTCACATGCGGCCGTTCTGTGTTGAGCGGTTAACAAATATATAGGTCCTCCTTTAATACGCTTCATGTAGAGTTATTAATGTAACTTTAGTTGTTCTACAGACGTCGGGCTCTGTGTTTTGATGTTTAATACATTGTAAGGCTGAATGATACGACTCTAATGACGGTTTGAAAAAAGTTGCTTGAAAGGCATGAGCTCTGCTTTGTGTTTTGTGCAGGCTGTACTAGAGGTCGACCTCTAGGCTGTACACACTTCATCAGTCACTCATTCACAATTTAACAAGCACTTCATAATGTTTCGAATTTCCCAGAGGAATCCCCCTTTGTGTGGCCACCCTAAAAAGATCCATGCCTTTTGCAGCCAGTGGCCGCTGTGCCCTTGGCCCGGAGTGTTGTGTCGTGTCCTTCTCCCATGAGTTCCACCCAAATCCGAAGCCTCTCTCACTCCCATGGCTCTCTGTCACATGATCGGGTCTTTCTCACAGGCTACAAGTGAAGACAGACACCTCGGGGATTCAGCTGTGCACTTCCTTATCCAATCCCGAGGTGCATATGGAAGATATTGGAAGAACTGTCCACATTTAATTTTCTTCAGCCAACAAGATGAGTAGCATTAACGAAGACTCTACTATCCCTCATAGTATAGTTGACCTAATTTGTGCGAGAAAATAAGTATTCCAAACATAGTCAGGGACAGTTGTGGGATGCGATAGATCCCAAATTAATACAACCACTAGCATAAAAAAAAAACAATTTTATACGCAATGTGGCTGACACAACAGATCAGAACGTTTAGCTTAAAATGTTGATAAACTCTTAGCAATGCGCACATAGGCTATTAACGCAAATGTTCCATTAGCAGGAAAACACCATTATCAAAAGTGACCACAAATGTGATTATATATATATACAAATGTGATTATGTTTGTAATGCTTTTATTATAAAGGTGCATTTCTATGGTGAAAATGATCTTCCCCAAAACTTGAAACTCACCTGCTGCTTATGTATGCCAGTTAGGCTCTACACCCTTTGTAAAGTGGATTAATGTGCTTGAT
This sequence comes from Salvelinus sp. IW2-2015, assembly GCF_002910315.2. Classification (NCBI taxonomy): domain Eukaryota; kingdom Metazoa; phylum Chordata; class Actinopteri; order Salmoniformes; family Salmonidae; genus Salvelinus; species Salvelinus sp. IW2-2015. The sequence goes on along the minus strand of NW_019947371.1, from coordinate 13,919 downwards.
TTTAGAAGTTATTTGGCCACTTTAGTTGTAATAGGAACCTTATCAAAGAAGTATAGGCCTATGGCTTTGGCTACATGAGGTGCGCGACTATGATTTGAAAAAAATAAAAAATAATTCAAAAAATGCATTGTTTCTTGCCTTATGCTGAGCATCATTAACAAATGATAATATCTCATTCATACGCGATAGGCTAGTATTCTCACCCATCAGACTATTCTTGATTTAATCTTGTCTTTAAAAAAAAAGTTTATATTTTTTTAAATTATTTATTAAATATTCAAAACATATAATATACTTGCAGTGAAACCGCTCAATAACTAAGTCATCCAACAGATTCCCATTCAGAGCGACACACAGAAGCATCCAGAGTCAATGCACCTGCTCAAGGGCATGTTGACCGATCTACCACCAGGCCAAAAAACGTGAACCGATCCCTCCATGACCCCCGCCACACAGTCCCCAATAGCTGTCCCTCCACCATTCGAGACCCCTCACACAGTCCCCCCCCCCCCCCCCCCGTAGGAAGAAAAATAAATAAATAATGCCAATTAATTCCATTCACAACCAAGAGAATGAACTAAAGAAGAAATGAAAAGACAGAAGAAAACAGCAACCAACAATCCAATTTTTTTTAATACAAAATAATAAATTTAAAACAAAGGACATCAAGGACAACTAACATCATAACAGCAATGCCAACTGTATATGTTTGTGTGCATGTCTGGCACTATTACATGTATGTGTGTGTTCTTGTAAGTGTTTATTTGAATGAGAGTGTGTGTACATGCATGTATACAAACACTCGCACGGCATCAGCCTCAGGCAAACCGGCATGAGTTGTAAAAACACTGCCACTTAGTAGCATTCAAATGTACTTTTTATGTTTTATTTTGACTTTTCTTTACTTTTTCTTTTTTACTTTTAAATCTTGTCTTTACACACTAGTCAAAAGTTTTGGTCACATGTACTCATTCCAGGGTTTTTATAAATGTTTTACTATTTTCTACATTGTTGATAATAGTGAAGACATCAAAACTATGATAAACCATATGGAATCATGTAGTAACCAAAAAAGTGTTAAAATAATGAAAAATATATATATTTGAGATTCTTCAAAGTAGCCACCCTTTGTTTTTAGACAGCCTTGCACACTCAGTGCAGAGCATTCCATGATGACATGGCTCTATACATACCAAGTCAGTTTTTGTTTGAGTACAATGTCGAAACCCATACAGTGGCGCATGTCTGGTGGTATGTACATATGTCTGATTTCAGAGTGTTTGCAAATAGATATTACAATGCTTAAATTTCACACACACATGTTTCTTAAAAGACAGAAGAGAAGTAGACAATTTCTCCTCAACCGTCAACCAGAAAGACTGTCATACATGTTGTTATGTTGTGTTGTGTGGGCAGTTAAGGGCAAGGCGTGCTGCCTCTGTGGTTAAGTGCAAGGCGTGTTTGCTCTGTTAAGGGCAAGGCGTGCTGCTCTGTTAAGGGCAAGGCATGCTGCTCTGTTAAGGGCAAGGCGTGCTGCTCTGTTAAGGGCAAGGCGTGCTGCTCTGTTTTGAGACAACTGCAGCTTTGCTAGGTCTTTCTTTACTGCACCTGACCATATTACCTGACAGTAATCAAGATGGGACAAGACCAGAGCCTGGACAACTTGTACAGTTGATGTTTGTTTCAAAAATACAGAACATATTTTTGTTAACAGACATACCCCTCCCCATCTTAACAACAACTTTGTCAATATGACTTGATAACTGACCATTCAATGTTACTCCTATGAGTTCAGCTTCTTCTATGGTCACACCCTTTATACACAACTCCAGGTTTGGGTCTAAGAGAATGCTTTGAACCAAATACAATGCTTTTGGTTTTAGATTATTATTTAAGACCAGTTTCTTGTTAATTACTCGTACTACACTGACTGTCACTCCTTACTAAGAGTCTCAGTGAGCTCACTGGCTGTAGGTGCTGATTTGTAGAGTGTGCAATCATCAGCGTAGATAGTTCCCTTTAAAGACAAGTGTCAAATCGTTTGTTAAAATAGAGAAGAGTAACGGCCCAAGGCAACTGCCCTGAGGGACACCGCACTGTACATGTCTGGTGTTAGAGAAGCTTCCATTGAAGAACTCTCTCTGCGTTCTATTGAATAAATAACTCTCCAACCATGTGATGGTAAGTGATGTAAAACCATAACACATGTGTTTGTTCAATAACAAATTAACATCAAAGGCTGCATTCAAATCTACCAATACAGTTCCAACTATCATTTCATTATCCATGTAGTTTAGCCAATCATCAGTCATCTGTGTCAGTGCAGTACAAGTTGAGTGCCCTTCCCTATATGTGTGCTGAACAATGTACAAGTAATACATTTCCCTTTCATGTTTTTAATAAATTAAAATGTAAAAACGCATACAATAAGCCTGCTTTCTATGATGTTCTATAACCAGATGTCTTATAAAGACATCGCTTTCACAGTGTAGTTATGTGTTGCCATCTAAAATGTTATGCTTTCTCTCTGTCTCTCTCTCTCTCTCTCTCTCTCTCCTGTCCTCTCTCTCCTCTGTCTTCTCTCTCTTCTCTGCGTGTTGTCTCTCTGTCTCGTTTCATTTGCTCTCTCTCTTCTCTGATCTCTCTCTTTCTCCTCTCTCTCTCTCCTCCCTCTCTTCTCTCTCCTCTCTTCCTCTACTTTCCTCGTCTCTCTCGCTCTTCTCTCTCTCTCTTCGTCTTTCCTCCCCTCTCTCTCTCCGTCTTCTCTCTCTCGTCATCTCTCTCTTCTCGTGTCTCTCCTCCCTCTCTCTCTCTCTCTTACTGAGACCCCTCACCGTCCTTGTGATATGTTCTATGACAACCAGCAACCACGGAATGAGAATTATCTCTTCCATGAGAAATAACAAAGGCAGGATGGATATGAAGAATTATCTCTCTCCATGAGATACAAGGCAGACGAATTGTAATATCCTCTCCATGAGATACAAAGCAGATGGAATGAGAATTATCTCTCCCCGTGAGATATCAAGGCAGACGAAATGAGAATTTATCTTCTCCATGAGATTACCAAAGGCAGATGAATGCAGAATTATCTCTCCGTGGATGATACAAGCAGACAGAATATGAGAATTATCTCTCCATGAGATACAAAGGCAGATGGAATTGGAGAACAGAACAACAATAGATTCTAGGAACACTGAAGCCGGTGTGGGGATCCGCAAGATGCATCTATTTACAATTCCAATTCCAAAAAGGACATCTGCGTTCTTAGATCAAGTGGACAGATCCTGTCTGGCTACAAAGGGATAATGTTGTTTTCAAGAATGATTGAATTCGGAATGATGGTTTAATGAATGGATGGAAATGAATGGGAATGAATAGGTTTGTAATATTCAACCTTTGGAATGTTGTTATGTAATAGGAAATTAATGGCGAAGGATTACTTTTCAGGCCCTTTTCCTCTTAGACCCATATTTGAAATGCAGGAGGATATTAATGTTGCTCGCTCTGGACTCGCTTCACCTTAGGCTAGTGTTTCAATGTATAGCCCACGGACAATATCATTAGGATCCATCCATCTTTGTTGGTACCTGGGAATAAATAATTATGAGCTGTTGTTGTAGATGTTGCTTGTGCTAACATATCTACTCGTGGTGGCACATAATTGGGATGCAGAGTTGGAGGAGAACAAGAGTAGTTAAACACTCTCTTCGTAAGTCTAGAACAGCTACTTTCCTCGTAGCTTAAACCCTCTCTGTGTACGTTAAACCTCCTCTGGTCAGTAAAACCTCTCGGCTACAGCACGTAAAGCTCCTCTTAAGTTAAAACCTCCTCCTGCTAGTATTAAACCTTCTGCAGTTAAATCTCCTCCGCCTTAGGTTAGTTAAACCTCTCCGTATCGTTTAAACCTCTCTGCAAGGTTAAATCTCTCTGTAGTTTTTAAACCTTCTGTTAGTTACAACCTCTCTGTAGTTAAAAACCTCTCTGTGGTTACAACACTCTTCTGAGTTAAAGCCCTACTGAGTAAAACCTCTCTGTTAGCTTAAAACTCTCGTGAGTACATACCTCTTTCTGTAGGGTAAACCTCTCTTTAGTTTAAACCTCTCTTAAGTTTAAACCTCACATCGGAGTTTAAACCTCTGCAGGATAAATCTCGGCAGTTAACCTCTCTGTAGTTGAACTAACCCCTCTGTACGATTAACAACTCTCGTGTGTGGTAAAGCCGTACTCGTGCATTAAACCCTCTGTAGTTTAACCTCTTCTGTAGTTAAACCTCTCTGTAAGTTAAAAGCTCTCTTTGATGTTAACCTCTCTGTAGTTAAACCTCCTCTGCACGTAAACTCGTGTATTAAACCTCTCTCGTAGTTAAACCTACTCTGCCAGTTAATACTCTCTGTGTTAACTTCTCCGTGGTAAACCTCCTCTGAGTTATAAACTCTCTGTAGTTAAGAACTCTCCTCTGGTTTAAGTCCTCTCTGTAGTTAAGCTCTATTAAACTCTCTGTAGTTAAAACTTGCTGTTACCTCTCTGTCAGGTTAAACCTCTCTGATCTCTGTAGTTTAAACCCTTCTGTAGCTCTGCAAGGTAAACCTCTCTGCAGTTAAACCCTCTCTGTAGTTAAACCCCTCGCTAGTTTAAAACCTCAGGTTAACGCTCTGGCAGTTTAAACCCTCTGTAGTAAACCTCAGTTACTCTGCTAGTATTAAACTCTCTGTAGTTAATCCCAGAACCCTCTGCGGAAATCTGCTGAGTTAAAACCTCCTCTGTGTAAACCTGTAGGTTAAAAACTCCTCGTTTACCTCTGTCAGTTAAACATCTCTGTCAGTTTAAAATCCTCTCTGATAGTTAAACTCTCAGTTTAACGCTTCGTAGGGTTAAAACCGCTCTTCTGGTAAACTTGGTTAAACCTCTCTCATAACCTGCTCTCAAGGAACCTCTGCTTAAACATCTCTGCAGTTAAACCTCTCTTGAACTCAGTTAAACCTCTGGTACCTCTCGCTATCGTTAAACTTCCTGCTATTAAACCTCTCCTGCAGTATTAAACATCTCTGTAGTTAAACTCTTAGTAAACTCGCTGCAAAGTTAAACCTCTGTCATACTTAAACCTCTGCAGTTAAGTTAACTCCTGACAGTTAAACCTCGTGGTACCCCTGCGTTACATCGCTTAAACCTCTCTGTAGTAAATACCCTCTGCAGTACCTCTTATAAACCTCTCTGTAGTAAGCAGCTTAAACCTCGTCTGAGTTAACCTCTGCAGTAAACCTCTCTGCTATGTAAACCTCTCGTAGTACTCTTAGTTAAACTTCTCTTGTAGTTAAAACCTCTCTGCTAGTTAACTGTTTAAACGCTCCATTGACTCTCTGTAGTTAAACCTCTCTGTAGTTAAACCTCTCTTGTTAAACCGTTTTAAACCTCTCTGTAGGAACTCTCTAACCTCTCTGTAGTTAAACCTCTCTGCAGTTAAAACCTCTACCTGTAGTTAAACCTCTCTGTAGTTAAATCTCTCTGTAGTAACCTCTCTGTAGTTAAACCTCCTCTGTAGTTAAACCTCTCTGCAGTTTAAATCTCTCTGTACGTTAAACCTCTCTGTAGTAAAACCCTCCTGTAGTAACTCTCTCTGTGATAAACCTCTCTTTTTAAGTGTAAACCCTTCTGAGCTTAAAACCTGCTTCTGTAGTTGAAACCTCTCTTAGTTAAACCTCTCTGTAGGTTAAACCTCTCTGTAGTTAAACCTCTCTGTTAGTGTAACCTCTCTGTTGTTAAACATCTCTGCCTAGTTAAACTCTCTCTCGTGTTAACACCCTTGCTCGCCAGTAGTTAAATCTTGTAGTTACTCCCTGTAGGTTAATAACCTCTCTGTAGGTTTAAACCCCTCTCGTGTAGATTGACTCTCGCTGATGAACCGCCTGTAGGTTAAAACCTCTCTGTAGATTAACCTTTACAGCCCCGACGTCTCCGTTAGCGGAACTCCTCCCACATTTCCACCCCTGAAAAGCAGAGCTGCCGAAATTAATTTTTTATTGTTTTTGGAAATATTTTACTTTCACACATTTACAAGTCCAATACAGCTAATGAAAGATACACATCTTGTGAACCAGCCAACATGTCCGATTTTTAAATCTTGACAGGGTAAAACACCACGCTATATTTATGTTAGCTCACCTCCAAAATAGAAAAATAGCACAGACATTGTTCCACAGCACACAGCGTAACATGCGAAACTATAAACCTCAAAGCCAACCAAAAATAACCAGAAACAACTTAATCAGATGACCAGTACTTATTAACATGTGTTATTCAATAAATCTATGTTGTTCGAAAAAATGTTGCATATTTGAGGGATAAATCAGTTTTTACAATTCTCAGCTTATCCAATCACAAGCATACCCGTCAAAAAATCAGCACTGAAGCAGCCAGAGTAATTATAGAACCAACGTGAATTACCTAAATAGCTCATCATAAAACTTTTCTGAAAAATCCGGATTGTTACAGCAAATTTAAAGACAAACATCTTGTGAATCCCAGCCAATATTTCCGATTTTTTTAAGTGTATTCTACAGCGGAAACACAATACTAGCATTATATTAGCTTTCACTACAATAGCCCTCACCACACTTACCGCATTCAATTCATCAAGGCCCGTTAGCGATAGCACTATGCACCGTGTGCGTTATGCGGAACTACAACCACACTCCAGCAAAAGATATCTACAAGTTCCTCACTAACCTTGCATCTAAACACTTCCTCAGATGACTCAGTAACCTATAAACATACAGGTTATACATGACACTTATGCTTTTGTTCGAAAATGTGCATATGGTAGAGCTGAAATCCGTGGTTATACAATCGGGTGCTAACGTTAGCATATTATTCCCAAGGAATGTTGCGGATATTTCATTAGACCTCTCACCTATTCGACCAAATAGCTATTCGATAAACATTACAAAAAAATACGATGTGTATAGGAAACCGATAATCCACTTATGTTCTTAATGCAATCGCAGTGTTTAGAATTCTAAAAAATATCTCATACGACATAAACTTAGTTTATGGTGTAAGGGATAGACCAAAACCTGAGCGCAAACTACTAGTACACAGTCTCGACAGTATTGACAATAGCATCACAAAAATGTGTTTTCCTACTTTTGCTGATCTTCCATCAGTGAATGTTGTACAAGGGGTCCTTGTCCAGAACCAGCTTTGGTTGTGTTTTAGAACGTTCTTTTCCTCTTGAGATTACGCAAGCCAACGGCCCAATGGTGTGCCTAAGCTCGTCCTTCGTGAACAAACGCAAACAACGCAAACCGCCTAACGTCACCCGGAAAAAATTTAATAATCTATTAAAACTATATTGAAAAAAACACTACTTTTACGATGATATTTGTGACATGTATCCAAAATAAATTCAAAGCCGGAGCAGATAATTCCCCATAACACAAAGCTTTCCAGTAGCAATAACAAGGTCCCTCCACTGGCCCCCCTTGCAGCCAGAAACAGGAAAAATGCGACGGACACGTCGTTCCCAAGAGGGTGCTATTCCACCTTCAGGACAGCGTGCAATAAGTCAAAACTCATTTCTTCTCTCACTTCTGTTTGACATCCTAGGGAAAGGTGTTCATTGACACGTGCACCTTGTATGTAATCATACGATCATTGCCCATTTATAGGCAGCTTAACACAGGCAATCGATTTCAGACTTTCCACTTCCTGGATAGAAGGTGCTAGCCCAAATGAGTTTCTGTTTTTACCCACAGGACCAAAATTCAAACGGTTTTTAGAAACTATGGAGATGTTTTCTATCCAATAGTAATAATAATATGCATAATTGTACGACGAGCAAGAATTTGAGTACTGAGGCCGGTATTTAAATTGGGGCACTATTTTCCCCCATAAGGTGTATCAAATGCGCCCTCTTATCCTCATCAGGTTAAACCTCTCTTGTAGGGTTAACAACTTCTGCAGTTAACCTCCTCTCCCAGGTTAGATACCGATGCACGTCCTCCACTCTCCACCACGTGAACAAACAAAACTTGTTCTCACCATTGTCTGTGTCAGCCGCACCATAGACCAGACGGGATTTTGCTCTAATATAGCAGCTAATCAAACGTCTGCACTTCTGCTGCGGAATGGTTACAGTCTCTGAGCTCTGGCAACAGATGTTAGCTACTGCCCCAAATAGGATAACATGCTTCCTTTTGGAATATCACGGATCTATTCCTGTTCTCGATCCATTACCCTCTGCTCTAATTTATTGCTAACTTTCAACCGTATCCCTACTTTATGCTAGGAGGGCTTGCCAATGAGGACAAGTTACCTGACTTGTAATTATGTATTGAATTTTTTAATCTTCCTGAATTTAAATTGTAAGTTTTGTCAATTTAAAGGTTGGAATGTAAATATGTTACTTGACTATGAGAGGAGGGTATAATGTCATGACGCTGCAGCCGCTGGACCAAGATTATTTACCGTAGACCATTCAGGCCCGGTGTTATTACCCTAACCATCAGGCCAGGTTATTTACCTAGACATCAGCCAATGTTATTTACCTTAGACATCAGCATTGTTATTTACTAGAGCATCAGGCGTTCTATTTACCTAGACCACCCTTCAGGCATGTTATTTAGCCTAGACCATCAGACCCTTATTACCTAGACCAATCAGGCCCATGCTTATTTACTAGACCAATGAGACCATGTTATTTACCTAGACCATCAGCGCCATGTTACTGTTACCTAGACCCATCAGACCATGTATTACCTAGACCAGTCAGGCCACTTCTTAATTTACCTAGACATTCAGACATGTTATTTACCTAGACTCAATCAGACCTTATTTATTTACCTAGACCCACTCATGCCCATGTTAAGTTTACCTAGACCATCAGGCCATGGTTGAATTTTACCCTAGACCCATAGCCCCATGTTTGATTTACCGTAGACCATCAACCATGCTTATTTACCTTAGACCATCAGGCCCATGTTTTTTATCTCGCACCCCATTTCAGGCCATTTACTTTACCTAGACCATCAGCCATGTTATTACCGAGACCATCAGACCATGTTATTGTACCTAACCAAATCAGGCCATGTTCTTACCCTTAGATCCATCAGGCATGTTATTGTACCTAGACCATTCAGCCCCATGTTATTTTACCTAGACCATCATGGTCCATTTATTTACCTAGACCATCAGGCCATCGGTTATTACCTAGACATTCAGAGCCCATGTTATTTTACCTAGACCCTCTAGGCCACTTGTTTTTACCCTCGACCCATCAGGCCCCATTCTTATTTACCTAGTACCATTCAGCCCCCATGTTATTTACCGTAGACCATTCAGACCATGTATTTGTAGCCTAGCACAATCCTAGGCCGTGTGGTATTTTCATCCTAGACCATCAGGCCCCATGTTACTTTACCCTACCATCAGGCCATGTTATCTTTACCTAGACCATCAGGCCATGAGTTACCTTGTTACTCACTACAACCCAATTTCCATATATCTCTAACTCATCTATTCTATAAGTCGCAGGTATCGATAATCGCCTGCAGTGAGCGCGCATACAAGAGCCTATGTTCATTTTACCTAGGGAGTCCTATCAGGCCATGTTTATATTACCTAGATCCTCTTCCTCCGAACCGACTTATTTTAGTAACACCATATATACACATATCCACCACATCCGTCCAGGACACATGCTTATTTAGCCCTTAGCACCATCGCGATAGTCTCATTCTATCGCATTATCCACTCTTATATTATCCAACCAGTATCAGACCATCCCCTCATAGCTTATCACTAGACCATTCATATTATGTATATTATCTCTGCACCCCATCAGCCTATTCTCAGTGCATCTTACCCTCCCTTAACCATCAGGCCATGCTCATTAGCGCGTAGCACCATCCCACACGCTAGGCCCTCAATGTTATCACCTCCCACCATCACGAACCCTATGTTATTTACAGATCCGTCGGCCACTCGTTCTATACCTCGACCATCAGGCCAATGTTATTTACCTTATGCCCCATCAGCGCCATCGTTATTTACCCTAGACCATTCCAGCACCAGTGTTATTTACCTTAGACCATCAAGGCCATGTGGTTTTCTACCCTAGACCATCCAGCGCATCAGATGTATTTTACGCTAGACATCACGGCCATCGTTATTTACCCTCTAGCCAAGCCAGGCCCATGTCTACTTCATCCTCGACCAATCAGCGACCCTAATCGTCTACGTTTACCCTAGCACATCAGACCATGTTATTTACCCTAGGTACCATCAGGGCCATCGTTTTTACCCGTCCGACCATCAGGCCATGTTATTACCTAGACATCAGGCCATGTTATTTACCAGAAGAACACATCCATCAGAACCATTATCCAGCGCTGATACTGAATCTTAGTGCATGCGGCATGGGTACCATCTATCATATAATCACTAGTCCGCCGCTTATACCCTCCTCCGAGCGACTTAGTGACGTGATGAGCGGAGCAGACCTAATTACCATCCTACTCTCTATCCCACTGAGTGTAGCGTGCGGAACCCTATGCACATATATGGAGCGCGGTCAGTGAGAGCCCACACAGCACACACATTAATCTCTCCACCCAGTGTGCCACTAAGCCTGACAGCGCTTGTCGTTCTCCCCCCCCATAACTCTTTAGCTACTAGAGTTCCCGATCGACATATTTTATACTAGACCCATAGCATGTTTATTTACTCTAAATCCATCAGGCCATGTTATTTACCTAGAAATTACTGCTTGATTCAAAGCACCACCCCTCTTGCTAGATATACCACTGCTGCATCTGATACCCACATCTGTGGCCGAGCCAATAGCTATTATTTTACCACGACCCCTTCTGCTTTCCGTAAAACACGATGGCTCCTATAAGCCTTTACGCTTGGCAGATACGGTTGCTTTTACACACCCCCTCTGTTCCATACACAGCACGCTGCCTATACAAATCTTTTTAATGCCTTCACAGAGCCGTGGAGCCACACAGAGAGCTGGCCAGCCAAAAGACATTGCGGTTCAAATAGTTATACGGTTTCTTCAATTACTTGAGACATTTGATTGACTCTGCCTGGCTTTCAGCGTGAAACTCACCCACTATCATGCCGTCTCTCAGGAGTGTTCCGCTCCAGTCCCACTTCCCAGCCATTCCAACATCTGCCTCACTACTGTCCCACTACTTCAGGCACCTACATAACACTTTGATCACATAGTGTCCCACTGAACATCATCCCTCATCCGTACCATCCGTCCTCATGTCCACCTGATCCACCATCCTAAACACACAATCTCCACTGCCCTCCTCCATGCGTGTCCGTGAGTTTTTCCACCTTGTTCCACTATCCTACCATCTGTCCCATGTCCCATTGCTTCACCATTTCCTACATCTGTCCTATGTCCCACTTGTCACCCCACCTACATCTGCTTCCTATGTCCCTACCTGTTCCACCCCCATCCCAACCCCAATTCTTCCCTCATGTCCCACTGTTCACCATCCTACATCTGTTCTACTGTTCCCACTGTTCACCATCCTACATCTTCCTATTCCCATCCTCTTCACTTATATTCTACATCTCGTCCTATGTCCCACTGTTCCACCCATCCTACCATCTTCCTTATGTCTCCACTGTATCCACTATCCGACCACCTCACCCCATCTGTTCACTATCCTTACATTACCTGTTCCTCCATGTCCCCACTGCCTCTCACCATTCCCGACCATTCTGTCCTACCTGACTTCCCACTTGTCTTCACTATCCCACATCCTCTCCTTATGTTCCCACTGTTCACCATTCCCTACATCTGGCGCCTAGCTGTCCCACCTTGTTTCACTATCCCCGCTAACATCATGTCTGACTCGCTCCCACACTAGCTTCACTATCCGTACATCGTCTCCTATGGTCCCACTGTTCACCATCCTCACATCTTCCCCTATACGTCCCACTGCAGTTCCACTATCCTACATCCTTCCTATGTCCACTGTTCACCATCCTACATCTTCTCCTATGTCCCACTGTTCACAAATCCGACATTTCGGTCCCCCATATGTCCCAATGATTTTCACTATCCGATATCTGTCCTATGTTCACTGTTCAGCATCCCTACCATCGTCCTACTGTACCACTGTCCCACTATCCTACAATCTGTCCTATTTGTCCCGACTGTTCACCAATTCCGCTACATTCTGTCCTATGTCCACTGCCTTCACCATCCTACACCGTGCGTCCTTATGTTCCACTGTTCACCATACGAACATCTGTTTATCGTCACCACTGTTCACCATCCCTACCAATCTGTCCTATTGTTCACCACTGCTTCCGACCATCCTACATCTGTCCTTTAATATGTCCCACTGTTTCACTATTCCACCATCTAGTCCCTTACTGGTCCCAACCTGTTCAGCATGCCGTTATGATATCTTGTCCCTATTGTCCCACCGCTTCACTTATCGACATCTGTCCTATTCCCACTGTTCACCATCCTACATCTGTCCTACTGTCCCACTGTTCACTATCTCGACATCTGGCCTATGTCCACACTGTTCACTAAATCCCGTACATCTGCGTCCTATGTCCCACTGCTTCAACTATTCCGACACTTCATGTCCCACTGTTCACATTATTCCCGTACCATCTGTCCTAGTCCAATCTGATCTTCACCATCCCTACATCTCGTCCTTATCTGTCCCACTGTTTCACTGATCTAACATTCTGTCCGTATGTGATCCCCACTGACAGACGCCATCACCATCCCTGATAGCATCTGGTTCGCCGCTACTGTCCCACTGTCTCACCAGTATCCGACATCTGTCCTATTGTCCCACTGTTGCAACCATCCCTACCCACCCCTGTCCTATGTCTGCCCCACTTCGTTTCACCCATCCTACATTCTGTCCTAGCGTTCCCACCTGCTCTCAACCATCCACACAATCCTGTACCTATGGTCCCACCTGTTCACCATGGCGCTAAACATTCTGTCCTCCCTCCACATCTGGCAGCGCCTCATCACCACCTGGACCGCCTCGATCATTCCCCACTGCTTCACGTGCCGATACCTTACTATCTACGACAATCACGTTCCGCCCTCACTGTACCCTCGTGACTCAGGTCATCACCATCCTAACGATCTGTCCCTATATGTCCACTGCTATCCGACCAACCCTCACATTCTGTTCCTACACGTACCCACCTGTTCTCTATCCTATCTATCATATCTTGTCCTCGCTATCCCTAAACCTATGTCCATCACACCTACATTCTTCTATCGTCCCTCCACAGATGCTTCACCATTCCCTACATCTGTCCTTATGTCCCCAGTTTGTTCTACCATCCTAACATCGCTTCTCTACCGTGTCCCCAGCTGCTTCACATCCTAACACCTTGTTCCTATGTCACTGGGATTCACCGATCCTACACCCTTTTCGTTGCTTCAGCTCATTCCTACACCTGCTCCATTTGTCCCACGTGTTCACCACCAATCCTACATCTGGTTCCTATGTCCGCACTGTTCCACCAATCCCCACATCTGTCTCCTATGATCCACGTGTCCAGCAGCCTGTACGCTGTCGCCGTCGGCAATGACAGCTTCCCCTCTTACTGATAATTCAACTGAACAGGGGACCTTGTATGTCCTTCTGGAGCCCGGGCACGTTAGCTCAAACGAATCATCCCCTATTAGCATCGCATTAAAAGCCGGAAAGCTCACATCCAAGCCCTGCTAAAACAAAATTTGAATTAAAACAAAATACTGTAGTAACCCAGGATCTGGCAGCCCAGCCAAGCTGGAGCACCAGGTATATCCCATCTATTAAAAGGCCTTCCCCTGGCCTTGGATCCAGGCAGCAAGACCGGAACAACACACCATCACGGCCAGGTTAATGGAAGCCATATAAAAAGCAATG
>NW_019947370.1:17016-23749 GCF_002910315.2 Salvelinus sp. IW2-2015 | reverse complement strand
CTTTCACCCTCCGCGCTCTACTAGTCCTGTCTCTTCTCTTCCTGCAACGAACACGCACTGCAGTACAACAATGACAGATCCGTAGCAGCCAATCAGTAAAACACACGCTTTCCTCACACAACACAGGAACCACAGAACACCATTCACATTTCTGCAAGTCCTTCACGTCTTTCCCAGCTCCTCCTGCTCAGCAGGCAGTGCACCACTCTTTAGGCCTTCCGGTGTCTGGTCATAAATGTTACCCCCGAGATCACCATCCTCTGGATCTGGATGGGGAGAGAATGAGTGACATCATGGATCAGGGTTAACTCTGGGGTCAAGGAATTTAAGTTCTCTCTCCAATAAAAGGTCAGAATTCTGTAACGTTCGGAGGTGTATAAACGGATAGGACTCAGTCGTGCAGACTGTATAACCCGGAATAGGACCTCCGTACGTGCAGAGCGTCGTATTTAACACCGTAGGACTCTTACCGTGCAGCAGGGTATCAAACCCGTGCCCACCTCTGCTCCCTCGCGCAGCAGCGTACGTATTACGGCTCTTTTAAACGTCAGTATCGACTCAGAGCGTTTCGTAATAACCAGTAAGAACGTTTAGGTACGTGAGAGCGTCGTATCTAAAACCCGGCTATTTAAGTCAGTACCGTGCAGAATGTATTACCCGGTAGATTCTCTCCGTACCGTGCGACGTGCGTATCTAAACCCCCGGTCCTTTAGAACTCCGCGTTACGTAGCAAGAGCATCGTATTAAACCCCGCGGATAGAATGTCCTAGTACCGTGCGAGCGTCGTACTAAACCGTAAAATTAGGGCCTCCTCTGCTATCCGTGCGACCATATGAATCGTATAAACCCGTAGGATGTCAGTACCGTGCAGCGCGTCGTATATAAAGCCCTGTTAGGACGTCAGTACGTGCAGCAGCTGCGTATTCAAACCAGGGTAGTTTCAGTTACCGTGCCAGTAAGCGCGTATAAAACCGCGCTACAGACGTCAGTACGCAGAGCGTCTATAACCCGTAGAACGTCGAGTACGTACAGCACGCGTATTAAACCCGGCGGACTCAGTCACAGTGAAGACTCGTATTTAAAACCCGGTAGAGATTGTCGCATACCGTGCTCAGACGCGTTATTATAACCCGTGTAGGATGCAATACGTGACCGTATTAAACCAAGGCTAGTGTCCTCAGACGTGCAGCAGCGTCTTTATAACCCGTACGGATCGCAGATATCGGCAGGCGTCAGTATTAAACCCGGTAGGACGCATAGAAGAGCTCGTAATCTAAACTCGTATAGATTCCAATTACCTGACGTATTAAACCCTCGTAGGATGTCAGTACCTGTCAGAGCGCCGTATAAAACCGTAGGATGTCAGCTAGCCGTGCGAGAGCGCCGTATTAACCGTTGTAGACTCAGTACCCGTCAGAGCGTCCGTATTAAACCTCGGTAGAGTTCATAAGTGAGCTCCATCCTTTCTTCTTGAACCAAAATAGTGTGTGATTGTCTCACCTCACTCTTCTCCTTGGCCTCTGCAGTATCCTTCTCTATAGTGAGCTGACAGATCAGCGGTACAACATGACCTGCTTCGGTCGACCCAGAGCGGTGGCTCTGTCCCTAGCCTGCTGGTCACTGTTAGGTTCCAGTACTACCTGTCCATAAGAAGATCTCACCTAGCAAAAGCGACAGGGAGGGAGAAGAGAGAAGCGCAAGACCTATTACTCAATAGCGCCCGAAAGTAGATCAGTGGGAAAAACAGTTAGTATACAACACTCAGTTCCCACACTGCAGTTACACCGCACACTGCATACCCACTAGTATACCAGCCCACTGCAGTTAACCGCCACAGCTCATTACACCAGCCACACTGCAGTTACACACACACCACCACACTGCGTTCACCGACACTGCAGTAAACCAGCCACACTGCAGTTACACCACACACTCAGTTCCCCACCACGCAGTACACAGCCACACTGCCGTACACCAGCCCACCTGCAGTTACACCACCACACTTGAGTACAGCCCACTGCATTACACCAGCACACCTGCAGTTCCGCACACGCAGTTTCAACACCACACTGCAGTTACCAAGCCAGACCGACACCGTAACCACCACTGCAGTTACACCACACATGCATTGCATATACCAGCCAACTGCGATATCACCAGCCACACTGCGTTACACCAGGCACTAACGCATTCACAGCCCTGCAGTTACACCAGCCACAACATGCAGTTACACCAGCCACCTGCAGTTACACCAGCTCACACTGCAGTTACAGCGCTCACACTGCAGTCAGCCACATGCATACACTCAGCCAATCAGTTACAACCCAGCCACACGCAGTTACCATGCAGTTCAGCATTACCAGCCACGCAGTTATCCCACTGCAGATACGCCATCAGTTTATACCCAGCCACATCAGTTACACCAGGCACAACTGCAGTTCACACCGGCCACTGCAGTTTACACCAGCCCACTGTCAGATTCACCCAGTCACTACGCAGTTATCACTCAGCCACCTGCCAAGTTACATCACACGCACGTACAGTTCCACCAGCCCTGCAGTCTACACACCGTCTGTTAACCGAACGCTCACACCACACTGCAGTATACATGATTAACACGCCCAGTCTAACCACACTGCAGTTACACAATCAGCACTCATAACGATATCTAAATGCTTTCCACTTTAAGGAGAAGGACAGAGAGAGGGGATGAGAGAGACAAGAACAGGGGGATGATGGAGACATAGTGAGAGGAGCGATGAGAGGATACCGAGAGAGGGCGGATCAGAAGTGGATGAAGAGAAAGTGGGGATGAAGAGAGGCGGATGAGAGATAAGAGGAGAGAAGAGGGCGAGTATTGAGAGAGAGAGAAAGAGAGACAGAGAACATGGGGATGAGAAGAGCACAGAAGAGGGGGATATGAGAAAGTGGGGATGAGAGGAGAAGTTGGGATCATAGAGAGAGCGGGGATAGAAATAGAGCAGGAGAAGATGGTGGATAAGAGAGAGAGAAAGAGAGACAGAGAAGTGGGAAATGAGAGAGACAGAGAGAGGGATATGAGAAAGTGGGGATGAGACGAGAGGGCGATGAAGAGTAAGAGAAAGAGAGGAGAGAGAAGAGACGAGAGAGAGAGAGAGAGAGGAGAGAGAGAGAAGAGTGGGGGAATGAAGAGTTCCTCACAGTTCAGCAGCAGCACGGTTGTGCCCAGACCCCAGCCCTCGTACCTCAGAGAACAAAGATGTCAGTCATAGAGACGAGGAGGAAAGAGAAAGAACATTTTTATTTTGCATATGATCCGTATATTTTACAGGTAAGACCTGAGAAACTGAGAACACATGGGCGAATAGTTACAGTGGAGAGGAGGGGGATGATAGAGCAGTGAAGCTGGGGAGATGAATTAGCCGTGACATGAATGGTATTGAGGACATACTTGGATTTAGCCATGACAACCGGCGTTAACACTCTCTTCTTACGCATAACATTGCACATAGGACTCATTACCTGACACAGAGAGTGTAGGACACCCGTACGTCCCATCCAAACCACATCCTTAACACATGGCAATGTCCAAATCACGCCCTGGGCATTGGGATATTTTTTTGACCAGATGAAAGAGGCTCCACTGCCGTCAAACATCACTTTCAGCAGCATCTGGCACAGGGGGATGCAGTAGTCGTTTATACTCGTCAGCAGATTTTCAGCCAGAGAGATGGTTTGACAATGTATCCACACGCTCACCACAGAACAGAAGCAGGATGCGTCAAAGGCCACGGAGCGAACTAATGCAAACCAGATACAAGAGACAACCACGGATACACAGATACACACCAGAGATACACAGAGACACACCAGATACACAGGACCACCAGGTAACACAGACCACACAGCACTGTACAACAGAGACAACACCAGGATAACAGCAGACACACACCAGGATACACAGAGACACACCACGGATAAACAGACACACACAGAGATACACAGAGACACAACAGGATTTAAGACCCCTACAAGAGGACAACCAGAAGATACACACAGGACACCAGAGAACACAGACCACAGGATACCAAGACACACCGAACAGAAGAACACCGGATACCACACAGGAATACACGACACCACAGGATACACGGACACAACAGGATCACAGAGAACCACACCAGCCGATGACACCAGATACACAGAGACCAAACCAAGATCAAACAAAGCTAGTAGACACACACCAGGATATCAAGACAACCAGGAACACAAGCAACACAGATCAGCAGAGTATCACACAGGATACACCAATCACACCAGCAATACCATCACAGCAACCAGTGATTACACAACACCGCAGATAACACAGAGTACACCCGGAATACACAGAACAACACCAGGATACACAGAGACACACCAGATACACAGACGATACAGCAGAGACACACCAGAGAACACAGAGACAGTCACAGAGCACACCAGGATCACAAGACACACCAGGATACCGGATACACAGAGAACAAGATACACAGATACACAAACCAGATACACAAGAAAACCAGTGTACACAGAGACACAGCCAGTATAAAACTACACCAAGTCACCAGATACACAGGAACAGCAGACACCACCGGGATAACACAGAGACAACCAGTATTTACACAGATAACACAGTACCACCAGATTACACAGAGACACACCGGATACACAGAGACACCACCCAGGAACACAGACGACAAAACCAGTAACAGATACACAGCTAGTGCAAGCCAACAACACCACAGCCAATATCCTATCACCAACTTACGCGATGAAAACAGCAATGAACCGAGGACCAGACACTCACCGGCTTGAAGTCTCCACGATGATCTCCTGCTTCTGAGATCTTGAGAGTCGTCAGAGCTTTGTAGTGTCGTTTACGAGACACCTGTACTCTGGGAGGGAGAATAAAGGTTTAAATAACAGTCTTCTTGTCTGTCGAGAAACTCAGTCGCTGAAGTGGCCACACACAGAGCAACGGATTGGCAGAGAGATGAGAACAACGGAATTCGCGAGAGAAAGAAAAGTAAGAGAAGACAGAGACGAGACACGAAGAGAGAAAAGAAGAAGAGGAGACAGAGACGAGAAGAGGAGATAAAAAAGAGAGACAGGACAACAGAGAAGGAAGCAACGAGAAGACAGAGAGAGAAACATAGAGAAAGAGAAGAAGAGAGAGAGGAGAGACGAGAGAGAGAGAGAGAGAACAGAGACAATACAACGAGACAAGACAGAGACCAGAGACGAACAAACAGAGCCTAGGACAGATGAGAGAGAGAGCGAGATAGATAAGAAGAGAAGGAGAGACGAGAGAGAGAGATGAAGATGAGAGAGATTGAGTTCGACAGCTCGAGTTGGGCTGTGGCAAGACATGTCTTGGTTTCTCTTTCACTCACTGGGTCATGAGAGAACTCAGAGAGCTGTGTGTGGTTCACAGTGCAACACTAAGGGACAACAGGGGTTTTTGAAGTACACACTCGTCAAACTTCCAGGGAATGAATCCACACCCATGTTTTCTTCCTCAACCTCCTCCTCCTCCGTGGGATGTTGCTGATCTGTCCGTCAGGCAGAGAGCTGACACCAAATCACTTGGTTTCCAGAACGGTCCTCTAAGGGGGGGCCTGCAGAGTCAACTAACAGCTAAAAAGGGTTTTACACCGTCCGTGCAACGGATCCAACAGAGGTTTGTTGTCTCACTATGTAGTTCTACATACATTGTTGGAACTCGACGCAAACAGAGTTCCGTAGCTCGGTTTGGATAGAACGTGAAATCACTGTGGAGAGCCTGTAAGTTTTTTKGGGTCCTAGATTGAGCCAGCCTGTTCCTGACCAGAGATTTTCTCCACTCCCTCGAGACACAAGATAACTTACACAGCTTGAAGTGGGCCACAACACAGAACCACAGATTACAGGTTTGGAGTTCACTCATCCACGCCGCAGGATATCAATCTGTTTTTCAACCTCCAGTCCATTGGATGCTGTTAATGCTGACCTGGTCATTCAGTTATTTATTTTGTTGCTGAACGCTCCCTCAGTTTGTGAGCTGACACTAAAATAACACGTTTCCAAGTGGTAGCTTTCATTTTAAATGGTCCGCAGTCTCTGCACAGGGCATAACCACAACATAGCAGGCCTATCCCTGGAGCTAACATTTGTTGAGAAACATAGCTCGATTCCATTRTTTCTCAACCTCTGGCCCTCGGAACAGCACTGGCCCACCTTGGGACACTGACAGTTCATGAGTGGACACTGATTTTGTGTCATGTCAAATGCTAGGCTTTGTTTTACTGCTGTGTTAGAACAGGGGTCAGACGGTATAATGAGGTGAAACTGATTTAGTCACATGTCAAATGCTAGTTTTACTATAAGTGGTGGGAAAACCTCAACAGAATGTATTTACTTAGCTCAGGGGCCAGTGTGAGTACAATGGGGGTCCCATTTCGCCCAGGGGCCAGTGTGAGTACAATGGGGGTCCCCCAGGGATCAGTCTTAGGGCCGACACACTTCCCTTATTCTATCTGGGCTTTTCACTCTTTTTTTTCACTCTTATGAAGAATAGTCTATAAATAGTCTGGTGGCAAGGTGTTGATCCCCATCTCCTAGTGCTGAGTGATTAACTTCTTGCAACTATAGGGGGTGCTGTTCCGCATTAGCATATTTGTGTCTCCAAATTAAACTGCCTCGTGCTAAATTCTTGATCGTACAATATGCATATTAT
>NW_019947370.1:1067-14432 GCF_002910315.2 Salvelinus sp. IW2-2015 | reverse complement strand
GGTGTAGAGGAGCAGTTAATAAGACTGCAGACAGATCTGACTGAACGGTTACAGCAGCAAAGACCCCATCATAACATTTCTGGAACTGTGTGTGTGTGGGTGTGTGTTGTGTGTTGTGTGTGTGTGTGTGTGTGTGTGGTGTGTGTGTGTGTGTGTGTGTGTGTGTGTGTGTGTTGTGGTTAACCCCTGCAAAACTACACTGCTCAAAAAAATAAAGGGAACACTTAAACAACACAATGTAACTCCAATCAATCACACTTCTATGAAATCAAACTGTCCACTTAGGAAGCAACACTGATTGACAATAAATTTCACATGCTGTTGTGCAAAATGGAATAGACAACAGGTGGAAATTATAGCAATTAGCAAGAACCCCCAATAAAGGAGTGGTTCTGCAGGTGGTGACCACAGACCACTTCTCAGTTCCTATGCTTCCTGGCTGATGTTTTTGGTCACTTTTGAATGCTGGCGGTGCTCTCACTCTAGTGGTAGCATGAGACGGAGTCTACAACCCACACAAGTGGCTCAGGTAGTGCAGCTCATCCAGGATGGCACATCAATGCGAGCTGTGGCAAGAAGGTTTGCTGTGTCTGTCAGCATATAGTGTCCAGAGCATGGAGGCGCTACCAGGAGACAGGCCAGTACATCAGGAGACGTGGAGGAGGCCGTAGGAGGGCAACAACCCAGCAGCAGGATCGCTACCTCCGCCTTTGAGCAGGAGGAGCACTGCCAGAGCCCTGCAAAATGACCTCCAGCAGGCCACAAGGGTGTTCTGTGCAGGACAGTCAAGTTCTTCCACACCGATCTCAACAAACCGTTTCTGTATGGACCTTGCTTTGTGCACGGGGGCATTGTCATGCTGAAAGAGGAAAGGGCCTTCCCCAAACTGTTGCCACAAAGTTGGAAGCACAGAATCGTCTAGAATGTCACTGTATGCTGTAGATTTCTCTTCACTGAAACTAAAGGCCCCAGCCCGAACCATGAAAAACAGCCCCTGACCACTACTCCTCCTCCACCAAACTTTACAGTTGGAACTATGCATTGGGGCAGGTAGCGTTCTCCTGGCATCCGCCAAACCCAGATTTGTCCGTCGGACTGCCAGATGGTGAAGCGTGATTTATCACTCCAGAGAATGCGTTTCCCCTGCTCCAGAGTCCAATGGCGTCGAGCTTTACACCACTCCAGTCGACACTTGGCATTGCGCATGGTGATCTTAGGCTTGTGTGAGGCTGCTCGACCATGGAAAGCCATTTCATGAAGCTCCTGACGAACAGTTCTTGTGCCGATGTTGCTTCCAGAGGCAGATTGGAACTCGGTAGTGAGTGTTGCAGCAGAGGACAGACGATTTGTACGCGCTACGCACTCTGCGGTTCCGTTCCGTGAGCTTGTGTGGCCCACCACTTCGCGGCTGAGCCGTTGTTGCTCCTAGATGCTTCCACTTCACAATAACAGCACGTACAGTTGACCGGGGCAGCTCTAGCACGGCAGAAATTTGACAAACTGACTTGTTGGAAAGGAGGCATCTTATGACGGTGCCACGTTGAAAGTCACTGACCTCTTCAGTGAGGCCATTATACTGCCAATGTTTGTCTATGGAGATTGCATGGCTGTGCGCTTGATTTTATACACCTGTCAGCAACGGGTGTGGCTGAATCCACTAATTTGAAGCTTTTCCAAACTCCAAACTTTGAAGCTTTTCCAAACATCAAGGCCAGTATTCATTCATAAACTGATCTAGGATCAGTTTAGGGGGGGGCCTGATCCAGCAGTCCTACTCTGAGATGCATTATAATCACAGGCCAGCAGCACTGTTTCTGTGGACGTCTCTCACTCTGATGACCATGATGTCGCCTAACAGTAGATGAGTGACCCTTGAGACTATCCTACTGCACCCTACTGCACTCTACTGCACCCTACTGCACCCTACTGCACTCTACTGCACTCTACTGCACCCTACTGCACTCTACTGCACTCTACTGCACTCTACTGCACCCTACTGCACTCTACTGCACTCTACTGCACTCTACTGCACTCTACTGCACTCACCTCCAGCAGGTCTATCATGCGAGTCATCTGGGAGTAGATGAGGACGCGGTGTCCCTGAGTCTTGAGGCGACACAGCAGCAGATCCAGAGTGTGCAGCTTCCCACTGTCAGTGATCAGGGTCTCCTTGTCTGAAACAGAGAGGGCAGAAGGGAGAGAAACAAGAACAGGTCAGTACATGTTGAGCATCTTAAATCCACTTTTAAAATCAGAAATAACACATTTGCTTTTGGGAGCAGCGAGATTCCTTGTGTTCTGAGGTCTTGTTGATTTGAACCAGTAACTGATGTTTTGGAGGATGTTTGGCCACGTTCCAGGACATCAACATCATAACTTGAAAGCTATTGATGATCTTAAATCTGAAAAAGCAACCAGTGCTATCGTATCAACAGARGACRCAGTGCTATCSTATCAACAGAGGACACAGTGCTATCCTATCAACAGAGGACACAGTGCTATCCTATCAACAGAGGACACAGTGCTATCCTATCAACAGAGGACGCAGTGCTATCGTATCAACAGAGGACACAGTGCTATCCTATCAACAGAGGACGCAGTGCTATCCTATCAACAGAGGACACAGTGCTATCCTATCAACAGAGGACACAGTGCTTCCTATCAACAGAGGACACAGTGCTATCCTATCAACAGAGGACCAGTGCTATCGTATCAACAGGGAACAGGCTATACGCGCTATATCAACAAGAGGACGCAGTGTCTATCCTATCAACAGAGGACGCAGTGCTATCTACTCAACAGAGGACACAGTGCTATCCTATCAACAGAGGACAACAGTGCCATCCTATCAAACAGAGGACACAGTGCTATTCCTATCAACAGAGGACGCAGTGCTATCCTATCAACAGAGGCGCAGTGCTATCCTATCAACAGAGGACACAGTGCTATCCTATCAACAAGAGGACACAGTGCTATCCTATCAACAGAGGACACAGTGCTATCCTATCAACAGAGGACACAGTGCTATCCTATCAACAGAGAAACAGTGCTATCCTATCAACAGAGGACGCAGTGCTATCCTATTCAACAGAGGACACAGTGCTATCCTATCAACAGAGGCACAGTGCTATCCTATCAACAGAGGAACAGTGCCTATCCTATCAACAGAGGACACAGTGCTTATCCTATCAACAGAGGACACAGCTGCTATCCTATCAACAGAGGACACAGTGCTATCCTATCAACAGAGACACAGTGCTATCCTATCAACAGAGGACACAGTGCTATCCTATCAACAGAGGATCACAGTGCATCTATCCTATCAACAGAGAGGACACAGTGCTATTCCTATCAACAGAGGACACCAGTGCTATCCTATCAACAGAGGACACAGGAATTATCTAGTCCTGTGTCAGACAACAGAGCAGAGCTCATTAGGATCAACGAGTAGTGGAGTCATTCATAAGCTTGTATAGAGTTCTGGGGAAGTGAAGGAGGGAGGCGACGGACGGACGGAGGCGGAGGCACAGACGGACGGACGGAGGCACAGACAGTCGGACGGAGGCACAGACAGTCAGGAGCGGAGGCACAGACAGTCAGACGGAGGCACAGACAGTCAGACGAGAGCACAGACAGTCAGTACGGAGGCACAGACAGTCAGACGGAGGCACAGACAGTCAGACGGAGCACAGACAGTCAGACGGAGGCACAGACAGTCAGACGGAGGCACAGACAGTCAGACGGAGGCACAGACAGGTCAGACGGGAGGGCACAGGACAGCAGACGGAGGCACAGAGAGGCAGACGGAGGCACAGAGAGCAGACGGAGGCACAGAGAGGCAGACGGAGGCACAGAAGAGGCAGACGGAGGCACAGAGAGGCAGACGGAGGCACAGAGAGGCAGACGGAGGGCACAGAGAGGCAGGAGCGAGGACAGAGAGGCAGACAGACCAGAAGAGGCAGACAGACAGAGAGGCAGACAGACCAGAGAGGCAGACAGACAGAAGAGGCAGACAGACAGAGAGGCAGACAGACAGAGAGGCAGACAGACAGGACAGACAGAGAGGCAGACAGACAGAGAGGCAGACAGACAGACAGAGAGGCAGACAGACAGACAGAGAGGCAGACAAGAGAGGCAGACAGGACAGACAGAGAGGCAGACAGACAGACAGAGAGGCAGACAGACAGACAGGCAGACAGACAGACAGAGAGCAGACAGACAGACAGAGAGGCAGACAGACAGACAGGGCAGACAGACAGGCAGACAGATAGAGAGCAGGACAGACAGAGAGGCAGACAGACAGAGAGGCAGACAGACAGAGAGGAGACAGACAGAAGGCAGACAGACAGAGAGGCAGACAGACAGAGAGGCAGACAGACGAGAGAGCAGACAGACAGACAGACGAGGGAGCTGTGGCTGAGACAGATAGTAGATACAGTCTGGCTCAGTAATAAGGCTGTAACAGACGTGACATGGATGGCAGCCTGTACCAGACAAGCCTTTTCACCAGGCCTCCAAGACAAACACCATGCCCCACCATCAAAGACCTGTAATATGCTCTGGGGTCAGAGGAGAGAGACACACAGGGAGAGGGGGAAAGAGAGGAGAGACACAGGGGGAGAAAGAGAAGGGGTGACAGGGGGACAAAGGGGAGACAGGGGGAGAAGAGAAGGGGTGACAGGGGGACAAAGGGGAGACAGGGGGAGAAAGAGAAGGGTGACAGGGGGACAAAGGGGAGACAGAGAAAAGAAGGGGTGACAGGGGACAAAGGGGAGACAGGGGGAGAAAGAGAAGGGTGACAGGGGGACAAAGGGGAGACAGGGGGAGGAAAGAGAAGGGAGACACAGGGGGAGAAAGAGAGGGAGAGACACAGGATGGAAGGAGTGAGATGAAAGAGAGATCACCCAGACCCAACAGACCACCCAGACCAGGTATAAACCATCCAGACCAGAAGGTACTGCCCCGACCCAACAGACCAGGGTACTCCCCAGAACCATTAAAGGTAACACCACAGGCCGTTTATAATCCTCTGCTACGACAAACAAACATTTCCATTACCTTCACTAAAACACAGTCGAGAGCTTTTTGCAACTTTGTTGAAGATTTAAACAATTTGCTGCCAAAAGAGGAGTTGTTTTTTTTGGTCTGCTGTGTTTGACCTTACATTGCATCCAAACAACAGAGCAACACTTCAACTTTTCACTCACCACAGAAGCATTTCTAACAGCCCACTTTGCCTAAACCCCCAGAGACCTCACAGCCTCACCAAACACAGAGCTGTATATGGAAGTGTTATTTTTAATACCACTTCTGAAAAGGAGTGATTCAAATAAAACAGGCTAGATTTTTTTGTTGTTGAAATGACAGAGGACTTTGGTTGTCTACCTCCTTCCAAAACAACACGAATAGCTTGACATTATAAATACATGTTTTTTCAGCATAAGCAAAATGGCTTCATTACCTCCTCACTTACCCTATCCATTACCTCTCACTACCCTATCCATTACCTCCTCACTACCCTATCCATTACCTCCTCACTACCCTATCCATTACCTCCTCACTACCCTATCCAACCCTCTTCATTACCTCCTCACTACCCATTCCATTACCTCCTCACTACCCTATCCAACCCTCTTCATTACCTCCTCACTACCCTATCCAACCCTCTTCATTACCTCCTCAGTACCCTATCCGACCCTCTTCATTACCTCCTCACTACCCTATCCAACCCTCTTCATTACCTCCTCAGTACCCTATCCGACCCTCTTCATTACCTCCTCAGTACCCTATCCGACCCTCTTCATTAGCTTCCTCACTACCCTATCCAACCCTCTTCATTACCTCCTCAGTACCCCTATCGACCCTCTTCATTACCTCCTCACTACCCTATCCAACCCTCTCATTACCTCCTCACTACCTATACGACCCTCTTCATTACCTCCTCAGTACCCTATTACGACCCTATCCATTACCTCCTCACTACCCTATCCAACCCCTCTTCATTACCTCCTCAGTACCCTATCCATTACCTCCTCACTACCCTATCCAACCCTCCTTCATTACCTCCTCAGTACCCTATCCGACCCTCTTCATTACCTCCCCACTACCCTATCCATTACCTCCTCACTACCCTATCCAACCCTCTTCATTCTCCTCAGTACCCTATCCGACCCTCTTCATTACCTCCTCACTACCCTATCCAACCCTCTCCATTACCTCCTCACTACCCTATCCGACCCTCTTCATTACCTCCCCACTACCTATCCATTACCTCCTCACTACCCTATCCGACCCTCTCCATTACCTCCTCACTACCCTATCCATTACCTCCTCACTACCCTATCCGACCCTCTCCATTACCTCCTCACTACCCTATCCATTACCTCCTCACTACCCTATCCATTACCTTCTCACTACCCTATCCGAACCTCTTCATTACCTCCTCCAGTACCCTATACGACCCTCTTCATTACCTCCCCACTACCCTATCCATTACCTCCTCACTACCCTATCCATTACCTCCTCACTACCCTATCCGACCCTCTTCATTACCTCCTCACTACCCTATCCGACCCTCTTCATTACCTCCTCAATACCCTATCCAAACCTATCCATTACCTCCCCACTAGCCTATCCATTACCTCCCCACTACCCTATCCAACAGGCTTCATTACCTCCCCACTACCCTATTCAACCCTCTCCATTACCTCCTCACTACCCTATCCGACACGCTTCATTACCTCCTCACTACCCTATCCGACCCTCTTCATTACCTCCTCAATACCCTATCCAAACCTATCCATTACCTCCCCACTACCCTATCCAACAGGCTTCATTACCTCCTCACTGCCCTACCCAACCCTCTCCATTACCTCCTCACTATCCAACCCTCTCCATTACCTCCTCACTGCCCTACCCAACCCTCTCCATTACCTTCTCACTATCCAACCCTCTCCATTACCTCCTCACTGCCCTACCCAACCCTCTCCATTACCTTCTCACTATCCAACCCTCTCCATTACCTCCTCACTGCCCTACCCAACCCTCTCCATACCTTCTCACTATCCAACCCTCTCCATTACCTCCTCACTGCCCCTACCCAACCCTCTCCATTACCTCCTCACTATCCAACCCTCTCCATTACCTCCTCACTGCCCTATCCAACCCTCTCCATTACCTTCTCACTATCCAACCCTCTCCATTACCTCCTCACTGCCCTATCCAACCCTCTCCATTACCTTCTCACTATCCAACCCTCTCCATTACCTCCTCACTGCCCTATCCAACCCTTCCCATTACCTCCTCACTACCCAACCCTCACCATTACCTCCTCACTACCCTATCAACCCTCTCCATTACCTCCTCACTACCCAACCCTCACCATTACCTCCTCACTACCCTATCCAACCTCTCCATTACCTCCTCACTACCCAACCCTCTCCATTACCTCCCTCACTGCCCTATCCGACCCTCTCCATTACCTCCTCACTACCCAACCCTCTCATTACCTCCTCACTGCCAACTATCCGACCCTCTCCATTACCTCCTCACTACCCAACCCTCTCCATTACCTCCTCACTACCCAACCCTCTCCATTACCTCCTCACTACCCTATCCGACCCTCTTCATTAGAGTTACACACAGCTATATCCTATATCGGTCTGCTAATACAGGAATAGTAAAGTTTGTTTTCTTCATTTAAAAAAAATGTTAAATGTTGTATTATTATTTAGACATTTCACTGGGTGCTGCGTCCCCCTCAACACCCCTACCCTTCCAATATGCCCACTGATGCGTATCAAAGTAGTATAGTGGAGGTATACGCTGTATCAAGTCATAAGGCTGATGGAACAGATCAGAAAGTTGAAAAACGTTTATTTGTTCACATTTTAGGCGCAGCGACGTGAACACGGCGGTAGGCCTATGCGCCAATGATCCAAAAATGCTAATTTACAGGGAAAGTTGTTTCATGGACAAATATGGAGATAGGTGTTAGAAATTTAGAAAGAGGGGGAGATCTAAAGATGAAATAACTAGCGCGGGATGCTAACTAGCGCGGGATGCTAATATGACTAAGATAATGCTTTTGGCTGCTGGACAACGAAATAAAGTTGAAAACAATAGAACGTATATCAATCCAGTGGCCTTCTGTTTGGCAAACTCCATCTCCTGTACTATAGAAACACTGCTAACCCAACAACAGTGCTAGGTGTCTGTACTACAGAAACACTGCTAACCCAACAACAGTGCTCCGTGTCTGTACTACAGAAACACTGCTAACCCAACAACAGTGCTAGGTGCCTGTACTACAGAAATACTGCTAACCCAACAGTGCTAGGTGCCTGCTCACTTGAATTAAAGGGTACTAAACAAAAATATATACATTTCTTAGATTTGTCCCGGACCTCAAAAGTGGTTTCCTGATGTGGTTTAAGCATTGTTGTGGACCTGGAACAACCAATTTTGTTGTTTTTCTAAAGTGTGACAGATTGAAAAACTGAAACCTGTGAATTTCTGCCTCAGTTGACAGACTAAGCTCTAGGCTCTCTGAAGAAGACAGTGGTCTGTTCTACTCTGTGTTTAGTTGGCAAGAGACCACAGTGGCCTGGTCTCACCACAGTGGCCTGGTCTCACCACAGTGGCCTGGTCTCACCACAGTGGCCTGGTCTCACCACAGTGGCCTGGTCTCACCACAGAGGCCTGGTCTCACCACAGAGCAGAGAGGAACATAACAGATATTTGATATATTAGGATCCCATTAGCCGACAACTAGTCTTACTTGAGTCCCACATAACAAAAAAGTAATTACAGACAAAATACTTTACAATTGACATACATTTAAAACATCTATCAGTTTCACATACGTGTCAGTACAGACACACAACCAGTAGGTCACATGTCAGTACACACACACACAACAAGTAGGTCACATAGGGAAAGGAGAGGAACAGAGCGGAACGGAGCAGAGCGGAACAGAACGGAGCAGCGGAACAGAACGGAGCAGCGGAACAGAACGGAGCAGAGTAGAACAGAACGGAGCAGAGCGGAACAGAGCAGAACAGAGCAGCGGAACAGAACAGCGGAACAGAACGGAGCAGAGTAGAACAGAACGGAGCAGGGCAGAACAGAGCAGAGCGGAACAGAGCAGCGCGGAACAGAGCAGAACGGAGCAGCAGAACAGAACAGAGCAGAACAGAACGGAACAGAGCGGAACAGAGCACTGTGAAGCCTGTCCTTAAGATATATTACACACAGGCAGGTCTTTGTCAAGAGTCAGGCCCAACTCTGGCGAAGAGACAGAGAGAGAGAAACACTGTGTTTTCCCTCCAGATCCCAAAGCCAGACCCAGTGGGCCAGGCAGGCATAATGTGGGTAAGGTCGCCCCCTGTAGGCCTGATGAGGAGCAAATGGACTTCAGGGGTGGTCAACCCTAGCTGAGCTGGCCACCTGGTTTTACTAATACGCTGCCCAGGACCTGGATAAGCTAAGTCCGACGTGTAGGATGGAACCAAGGTTAGCATCAAGTACAGGCCTTCAGCCATGGCCAACGCCAGTCAGACAGTAAACAATGACGTAGCTAACAGCGCTAGGCTAGCTGCCTGACAGTGTTGTTTCTGCCTCTCTATAAGAAAGCCCCTCTCTCGGTGTGTGTGTGTGTGTGTGTGTGTGTGTGTGTGTGTGTGTGTGTGTGTGTGTGTGTGTGGTGTGTGTGTTGTGTGTGTGTGTGTGTGTGTGTGTGTGTGTGTGTGTGTGTGTGTGTGTGTGTGGGTGTGTGTGTGGTTGTCTCTCTCTCTCTCTATCAGAAGGCCAGGGAGGTTTCCTGTCTTTTTAGTGGAGAGCGGAGATTCTTGAAGGGACAGGAAGACAATACTGTTTCCCACAGCCCCGACCAGACAGAGAGAAAGACACACACATCACACACTTGCCTCCTAGCTCACAGCGCAGGCTCCCACAATAAACAGAAGCTATAGTGAGAGACCAGTCATTCAGGAAACCTGTTCTACTAACTCACTGTGACAGACGCCACACAGACAACAGGGTGTTGTAGCCAGGTCCTCGTTAGGAACTTTGCACCCGAATTTTTCTTTCTGGTGCTTTCCAGCATCAGCTGTGGGGATTTTTTTTTATTATCACCCTTCAGGTCACATGACTCTGCTTATAAATGATTTAGTAAATAATGTAGTGCTCTATGAAGCCTCTCCGTTCATGTCCCTCAACAGCTAAGAGGACACAGAGATAGACAGTACAAAGACGTGACCTTTGACACCAGCCTAATGTTCACCTAACGAGTCTTTCTTTTTATGGTCAAAACTCTTTTCATCAATCTCATCAACAACAACTCAAGCCACTGGCATCTTTGTTTTGTCCAATCAAAAGCTTGATTTCGTGACTGATACTGGTAAGTGGCTCACGTCATGCTCAAACAAACATTCATCATAGCAGTCATTTGTTCTAAAGGTGTGGGGCTGGGATTCCTAAAAACGGGAGAGAGAGAGAGGTGGTAGAGAGAGGAGAGAGAGAGGGAGTAGAGAGGGAGAGAGAGAGAGAGAGGGAGTAGAGAGGGAGTAAGAGAGTAGAGAGGGAGTAGAGAGGGAGAGAGAGGGAGTAGAGAGGAGAGAGAGAGGGAGTAAGGGGGAGAGAGAGGGAGTAGAGGGGGAGAGTGAGAGAGAGAGAGGCGAGAGAGAGAGAGGTGGTAGAGATAAGGGAGAGAGGGAGAGAAAGAGAGGGTAGAGAGAGAGGTGGTAGAGGAGAGGGAGAGAGGGAGAGATAGAGGTGGTAGAGAGAGAGTTGTTTGTCCTTGGACATCCCTACCCCACATTGAAGTTGACATTTAAAATGGTTAGGGTAGTGGTTAAGGTTAGGGTAGTGGTTAAGGTTAGGGTAGTGGTTAAGGTTAGGAGTGGTAAGGTTAGGTAGTGGTTAAGGTTAGGTAGTGGTTAAGGTTAGGTAGTGTTAAGGTTAGGGTAGTGGTTAAGGTTAGGGTAGTGTTAGGTTAGGGTATGTTAAGGTTAGGTGTGGTAGGTTAGGGTAGTGGTTAAGGTGGTAGGGGTTAAGGTTAGTGGTTAAGGTAGTGGTTAAGGTTAGGGTAGTGGTTAAGGTAGGTAGTGTTAAGGTTAGGGGTTAAGGTTAGGGTAGGGGTTAAGGTTAGGTAGGGGTTAAGGTTGAGGTAGTGTTAAGGTAGTGGTTAAGGTTAGGGTGTGGTTAAGGTAGGGTAGGGGTTAAGGTTAGGGTAGGGGTTAAGGTTATGGTTAAGGTAGTGGTTAAGGTAGTGGTTAAGGTTAGGGTAGTGTTAAAGGTTAGGGTAGTGGTTAGGTTAGGGTGTGGTTAAGGTTAGTGTTAGGTGTGGTTAAGGTTAGGGTAGGGTTAGGTTAGGGTAGTGGTTAGGTTAGGGTAGTGGTTAAGGTTGGGTAGTGGTTAAGGTTAGGGTAGTGGTTTAAGGTTAGTGGTTAAGGTAGTGGTTAAGGTTAGGTAGGGGTTAAGGTTAGGGTAGTGGTTAGGTTAGGGTAGGGTTAGGTTAGGTAGGTTAGGAGTGTTAAGGTAGGTGGTAAGGTTGTAGTAAGGTTAGGGTAGGGGTTAAGGTTAGGTAGGGTTAAGGTTAGGGTAGGGGTTAAGGTTAGGGTAGGGTTAAGGTAGGTAGTGGTTAAGGGTTAGGGTAGGGGTTAAGGTTAGGGTAGGGGTTAAGGTAGGGTAGTGGTTAAGTTAGGTAGTGGTTAAGGTTAGGGTAGTGGTAAGGTAGGTAGTGGTTAAGGTTAGGGTAGTGGTTAAGGTTAAGGGGTTAGGTTAGGTAGGTTAAGGTTAGGGGAGGGTTAAGGTTAGGGTAGTGGTTAAGGTTAGGGTAGTGGTTAAGGTTAGGGAGTGGTTAAGGTTAGGGTAGTGGTTAAGGTTAGGGTAGTGGTTAAGGTTAGGGTAGGGGTTAAGGTTAGGGTAGGGGTTAAGTTAGGTAGGGTTAAGGTTAGGGTAGTGTTAAGGTTAGGTAGTGGTTAGGTTAGGGTAGTGGTTAAAGGTTAGGGTAGTGGTTAAGGTTAGGTATGGTTAAGGTTAGGGTAGTGGTTAAGGGTTAGGGTAGTGGTTTAAGGTTAGGGTAGTGGTTAAGGTTAGGGTAGTGGTTAAGGTTAGGGTAGGGTTAAGGTTAGGGTAGTGGTTAAGGTTAGGGTAGTGGTTAGGTTAGGGTGGGTTAGGTTAGGGTAGGGTGTAAGGTTAGGGTAGTGGTTAAGGTTAGGGTAGTGGTTAAGGTTAGGGTAGTGGTTAAGGTTAGGGTAGTGGTTAAGGTTAGGGTAGTGGTTAAAGGTAGTGGTTAAGGTTAGGGTAAGTGGTTAGGTTAGGGTAGTGGTTAAGGTTTAGGGTAGTGGTTAAGGTTAGGGTAGTGGTTAAGGTAGTGGTTAAGGTTAGGGTGGTTAAGGTTAGGTAGGGTTAGGTTAGGGTAGGGGTTGGTTAGGGTAAGTGGGTTAAGGTTAGGGTAGGGTTAAGGTTAGGGTAGGGGTTAAGGTTAGGGTAGTGTAGTAGGTAGTGGTTAAGGTTAGGGTAGTGGTTAAGGTTAGGGTAGTGGTTAAGGTTAGGGTTAGGGTTAGGTTGGGTAGGGGTTAAGGTTAGGGTCTAACCGTAACTGCAACAATGACCAATGGTCAAACTACAAACTTCCTCACTTTGTCCTTTTCCCCGAAAACTTCACAAGCTCTTAGACTGTACACACCACACCCACACACACACACACACAACAATTCCCACGGCCAAAGACAATCAGATAAAAGCAATACGAGTCCACAGCAAAAGTGAGACATCATCACGATGTAAAGTGTAGGGTTGCTAGGTCTGTGAGAGTGGAAGTGTGGGTAAACCTTTAGCCCTCACTACACATCAGTCATCTGATCTCTCTGATCTCCAGCAGCAGCTCTGTCATGGAGACGCACACCGTAGCAGGTCTTCCCTTTACGCGTTTCATCACGAGGCTGAGGTTTAGCAGGGACAACGCCCTGGAATGACAGGACTGTGACAGGAAGGTTCTATATGAGTCCCGTCTCAACCCCTGACCCAGGCTATCCTCTCCTGCTTATCTGTGGTTCTCCACGGGCTTTACCTCCCTGGTTCCTCTGGTTCACAGCACAGCCAGCAGGCCTGGATTACTGGAGTAGGAACAGAGGAGGGTTCCCCCCTACCACACTACAGGAGTAGGGAACAGAGGAGGGTTCCCCCTACACACACTACAGGAGTAGGGAACAGAGGAGGTTTCCCCCTACCACACACTACAGGAGTAGGGAACAGAGGAGGGTTCCCCTACCACACACTACAGGAGTAGGGAACAGAGGAGGTTCCCCCCTACCACACACTACAGGAGTAGGGACAGAGGAGGGTTCCCCCTACCACCAC
>NW_019947370.1:0-997 GCF_002910315.2 Salvelinus sp. IW2-2015 | reverse complement strand
CCCCTGTAACTATTCCCCAGGTCATTGCTGTAAAATGAGAATGTGTTCTCAGTCGACTTACCTGGTAAACTAAGGGTTAAATCAAATAAAAACCTCCAGGTGTAACGGACGAGGGCCTTTTTAAAGCACCTGCATATGTGATGTTAAACGCTCTGCTACACACAATCCAATGACTGAAAGGATGGAATGAGATGCACCCAATGTATCACACAGACACAGAATGTATCACATTGACTGAAAGGATGGAATGAGATGCACCCAATGTATCGCACAGAAACAGAATGTATCACATTGCCTTTGAGGTGAAAAGCAATATTATGTATTTTTCACGCTTACCGTGTTCCAATGCAAGACGGTGGGGGCAAGCTTGCTCTGGTTCTTCTTCAGGTGCGTTGTAGAGTTTGTGGAGTAGAATGAGAGGAAGCCAGAGTGGAGTTTCAGTATCAGCACAGATCTGGGTTCAAATCTGGTTTAAATAATGTATCTGCGCTTGATTGAGCTTGCCTGTGTTAATGGACCAATAGAATAGTCCCAAACCCAGCACACCCTAGCCAGGCTAAAGTATTTAAACGATTTGAATACTCTTTGAACCCAGGTCTGCCCATCCCACTGGTACACTGAGTGTTTCTATAGTATTTGAACCCAGGTCTGGAGACCATTTAAAAGTTTTAGACAACACTAAAGTCGCCACCATGTAACAAGACTCACGAGACAAAAACACATCACTGAACTGGCATTTCATCTGTCATTTTTCAGGAGGTGTATTATAATAAACCCACTGATCTGACTTATCAGGGATAAACCCACTGATCTGACCCATCAGGTATAAACCAGTCATCTGACCCATCAGGTATAAACCACTGATCTGACTTATCAGGTATAAACCCACTGATCTGACCCATCAGGTATAAACCCACTGATCTGACCCATCAGGTATAAACCCACTGATCTGACCCATCAGGTATAAACCACTGATCTGACCCATCAGGTATAAACC
>NW_019947369.1:19893-22682 GCF_002910315.2 Salvelinus sp. IW2-2015 | reverse complement strand
GGGTTGGATGATGGCCACCGATCTCTGTTAACTGGAATAGGAGCCTGGTCAAAAGTTAGTGTACTATATAGGGAATAGGAGCCTGGTCAAAAAGCAGTATACTATATAGGGAATAAGAGCTGGTCAAAAGTAGTGTACTATATAGGAATAGGAGCCTGGTCAAAAGTAGTTTACTATATAGGAATAGGAGCCTGGTCAAAGGTTAGTTTACTATATAGGGAATTGGAGGCCTGGTCAAAAGTAGTTTACTATATAGAGGAATAGGAGCCTGGTCAAAAAGTAGTTTACTATATAGGGAATAGGAGCCTGGTCAAAAGTAGTGTACTATATAGGGAATAGGAGGCCTGGTCAAAAGTTAGTGTACTATATAGGGAATTAGGAGCCTGGTCAAAAGTAGTGTAACTATATAGGGAATAGGAGCCTGGTCAAAAGTAGTTTACTATATAGGGAATAGGAGCCTGGTTCAAAAGTAGTGTACTATATAGGGAATATGAGCCTGGTCAAAAGTAGTGTACTATATAGGGAATAGGGTTGCCGTTTGGGACGCAGGCACTTCATTTAACTCAGGCGACAAGACGAGTCATCCTCACACAGACATTATGTTGTATCCCAACTATCATCTACTCACTTGACACGACGTCGGAGACGACGGCTGAGACGAAACAGATCTGGCTTGTGTTTGAGTCTGAGAGGAGCTGAGAGATAATGAACGGTTTGGTCTGAGAGGAGCTGAGAGATAATGAACGGTTTGGTTGAGATGAGCTGAGAGATAATGAACGGTTTGGTCTGAGATGAGCTTGAGAGATAAATGAACGGTTTGGTCTGAGATGAGCTGAGAGATAATGAACGGTTGGTCTGAGATGAGCTGAGAAGATAATGAACGGTTTGGTCTGAGATGAGCTGAGAGATAATGAACGGTTTGGTCGAGATGAGTGAGAGATATGAACGTGTTTTGGTCTGAGATGAGCTGAGAGATAATGAACGGTTTGGTTGAGAGGAGCTGAGAGATAATGAACAGTTTGGTCTGAGAGGAGCTGAGAGATAATGAACGGTTTGGTCGAGAATGAGCTGAGAGATAATGAACGGTTTGGTCTGAGATGAGCTGAGAGATAATGAAGGTTTGGTCTGAGAGAGTGAGGATATGAACAGTTTGGTCTGAGAGGAGCTGAGAGATAATGAACGGTATGGTCGAGAGGAGCTGAGAGATAATGAATGGTATGGACAGACAGGAGTATTAAGAGATAATGAAGGTATGGACAGACAGGAGTTAAGAGATAATGAACGGTATGGACAGACATGAGTATTAAGAGATAATGAACGGTATGGACAGACAGAGTAAGAGATAATGAATGGTATGGACAGACAGGAGTTATTAAAGATAATGAACGTATGGACAGACAGGATTATAAGAGATAATGAACAGTATGGACAGACAGGAGTTATAAGAGATAATGAACGTATGGACA
This sequence comes from Salvelinus sp. IW2-2015, assembly GCF_002910315.2. Lineage (NCBI taxonomy): Eukaryota > Metazoa > Chordata > Actinopteri > Salmoniformes > Salmonidae > Salvelinus > Salvelinus sp. IW2-2015. The sequence goes on along the minus strand of NW_019947369.1, from coordinate 21,216 downwards.
GACAGAGTTAATAAGAGATAATGAACAGTATGGACAGACAGGAGTTAATAGAGAAATGAAGGTATGGACAGACAGGAGTAGAGATAATGAACAGTATGGACAGACAGGAGTTAATAAGAGATAATGAATGGTATGGACGAGACAGGAGTTAAGAGATAATGAACAGTATGGACAGACAGGAGTTAATAAGAGATAATAGACAGTATGGACAGACAGGAGTTAATAAGAGATAATGAATGGTATGGACAGACAGGAGTTAATAAGAGACAATGAATGTATGGACAGACAGGAGTTAAGAGAAATGAATGGTATGGACAGACAGGAGTTAAAAGAGAAATGAAAGGTATGGACAGACAGGAGTTAAGAGATAATGAATGGTATGGACAGACAGGAGTTAAGAGATAATGAACAGTATGGACAGACAGGAGTTAAGAGATAATGAATGGTATGGACAGACATGAAGCTAAGAGATAATGAAGGTATGGACAGACAGGAGTTAAGAGATAATGAACAGTGACAGACAGGAGTTTTTAAGAGATAATGAATGGTATGGACAGACATGAGCTAAGAGATAATGAACGGTATGGACAGACAGGAGTTATTAAGAGATAATGAACGGTATGGACAGACAGGAGCTCATTAACACATTCTGATATTGGAGATCTGTGGAACATCCACACCAACGTGTTGTTTGTGTTTGTCTGCGAACTAAATGGAACCCTATTCCCTATATAGTACACTACTTTAGACCAGAGCCCTATAGAACCCTATTCCCTATATAGTGCACTACTTTAGACCAGGGCCCTCAAACCCCTTTTGGCCCTGGTCTAAAGTAGGGCACTACATAGGAAATAGGGCCCCTTTTTGTTTACTAGTGAGTCTCTTCCATCTCGTTAACGTGAACAGGATATGAATAATAATAACCCTAATATATTGTATTTCTAGATGAGTTACTAAATAATGAGCTGTGGGTGGGGGGGTGAAGAGCGATGCTGTTACAGCCACACAACGATCACAGGACTACCAATTAGCAACACCACAATGGGTTATGTTGTTAGATGGTATTATAGCATTAGATAGCATCGTCCAAAACCAACCGTTGAACTTCAAGGCTTTTCTATTGCGTAGTGAATATGAAATCTGCATCCATTTAGTTCAATTACTCCACTACACCACTATACACACTATCTGCTTGTTCTGGTTTGTATTGAGGTCATTAGTAGCTGGCTGGCTGTGTACAACGATAGATACCGTGGCAGGAGGTCTGTCTAACAGCCGTAAACATGGTGGTTGAAGATGTTGTTATTCAGATGACAGATTCAA
>NW_019947369.1:13816-19868 GCF_002910315.2 Salvelinus sp. IW2-2015 | reverse complement strand
GGTTGATGCACGCCAACATTTTGTGCCAGAACCTCACTAACATAAGCTGGCAGATTGTGCAAGGTGAGAATGAAGGAGATGAGTAGATGGCCATGATAGAACGGGGTCAGGTTGGAATGTAACCAGGACAACCGTGTTAACACCCCTACTCTTGTGATAATGCCAATGATTTTAAAATGACCACAATTAACATCCCATCTGAAAGACTGCACCATAGCGGGATGCCAATGTCCCCTGCACTGCCCTGGGACCATATCTAAGAGAAAGAGTGTCCCCTACGACCCTCCAACACCACTTCCAGCAGTATCTGTCTCCCATCTAGGGACGACCAGACCAACGCTGCTTAGCTTGAGGTAAGCCAGCAGCTGATGCCAGGGTGTATGCTGCTGAGGAACCTAAAAAAGTATTGAAACGGTTCCGAGCTTTGACTGAATGCCAGATGGTACTCTAAATTGTCCTTCAGGTCCTGCTATATGCTTTCCTGATAAAAGAAACCGCAGGGGCTCTGACAGATTCATATATTCTCTACAATGACTTGCAAGCGGGAAAAGTGTGTGGAGAAAATCCATACTGCCTGGACTGTGATCTGAGGGTGAATTGACAGTGTGTGGAATATCCAAACTGTCAACACCCAACAACAAAACATGGATCAGGAGAAGAGGCAGAAAAATACAATAAGAAGGTATGCACCTCATGCTCCAGGAGTCACTGGACCTTCCAGACAAAAGATACTGGTTTTCAGAGATTTACTGCCTTCAAAATGTAAAAACTAATATTTTTTTTAAAGAAAGGGAAAAAACGATGCTTGTCATTGCAAGGGAGAGAGTCAGGACACCAAGTATTCACACTAGAGGGAGCGTTAGCCTACAGCCCAGTGAGGGAGGTGGGGGAATAAGGGAAAAAAAGTGAGGGCAGTAGAGAGAGCGCAGTGGGTGTGTGGCCTGCATTAAGCATTCCACAGTTTTGTACTTGTCTGCTACTCTGGGGGTGACACCCCTGTCATGCAACTATTTATCTGATCGCACCTGGAGTCTGATCACCTCAAACAAATGCTGACTAATTCATGAAACCCAAACCACTTAATAAATATTCAGCCCTAATAATCCTCAACAAGGAGATGAAGACTGAAGTCATACTTCACGCATTTACCATTGCTTTTAATTGCTTTACCACTGTATTCCCAAATAAGCACCCTACCTTCCTATACTGTTTAGTGTTACTACTTAGACCATGGCCCAGCAAAAGTAGTGCATAAAGGGAATAGGGACCATTAGGACACGGACCTATGTCAGCTCTAATTCAGGAATTAAAACATCAGGGAGGACATATACTGTACGTGTAAGAGGCTTACAAATGATGCATTAGTACCAGTACTAGCACTTATGGTAGTAAAAATATTCTAGGGGGAATGAGCACTAAACCATCATACATGTATCTCAACAAGAAACAATTTAGAGAGCTAGAGTACAGCCTCCTCTCTCTCACTCACTCGACTCACTCTCTATCTATCAGTTCGCTCTCCCTCCCTTGTCACTCTCGCCTGACCACAAATAGCTAGTATTCCAGTCTGTAGTGCTGTTTAGAAATGAATGTCTTAACAAAGCTACTACAATAAGAACACATTGTAAAAACACGTCACACGTGTCCACCCAGCCAGGTGCGTATATGAACCTATGAAACCCTCATGACTAGTAAGAGTCCTAGGACACAGCATATTAACTAATGTAGGAACACACATGATCTTGTGACCTAAGTGGGTAAGACATGGTGGCTAGCATCCTGCATCTAGTTAGCCAAGTCCCCCAGTTCACACATACTAAAATGTATGAGCTCACGTAATGTACGCTGTGTGGATAAAAGCATCTGACGAAATGGCACAGGCTATGTGAAGTTCTGGTACCTTGAGATGCCCCTCCTTGACTCCCCACTTATTGCATATAATGGGGTGTTTGTTTAGTGTAGTATGCCACCCTACCTGCGGATGCCCTCTGGACTCCTCCACGTTGTTGTCGGCCCCTCCGGTCGCGGTTGGATCATACGCCACATCTGGGAGTAACATGGGGTCCCTTTCAAAGGGTCATGGCCTTACTGCGCACCTGCTCGACACAGCGGTCAACACCGTCCCGTAGGCAACTCTGTCTGCTTGGACAGGTCCTGAAGACCTATAGACAAATTACAGGAGGGAGGTGAGGGGCAATTGTAGTCAACATGTACAAAGATACAACATTGACGATGATGTGGAATGAAGAACACACGTAGCAAATAATCACACTCCAACCATTCACCTACATATGCATAGAGGGACCACGCACGCACACACAACAGAAAAATACACACACACACACACACACACACACACACATAGTTAAACAGAATCCAATGTGATCTGATTGTATGGATTGACTGCACGAGGGTGTTGCTGATTGTGTAGGATATATCGTGTGTGGCTGTGATGTAGTGTTTTGAGGTTAGTGTTTTTGCCTGCGAAGTGGTGGTTAAGGCCTTAGCCAGCTAGCTCATTACTTGGCCTAAGCAGTAGCTGTGCGGCTGTGTGTTGGCTCTTGGCAGTGTCAATTCTGGATTATGCCTGCGTTTGGGTGTGGTGTGAACGCGTGGGCGTATTGGTAGATGTGTACCTGGCGTTATTTATTAGGTAATTGGGCAAACACCTGCTATATGCAGTAAAGAGCGACTCTACCAATACACAATCATACAGACACATTTACGCGGCTCCAGCTCGAGAGTGTGTACTAGATAGTTGTCATGAAAACCTACACGGATACCAAGTTATTCTGAGTAAACACCAAAAAACCGACAGGACAGCATCACAGCATCACTATTAGACTTCAACTAATGACGAGATCATAGCGGACATGTGATTATGGAAGTAAGTTTCAGAAATCAAGACAGCACTCCCAGCCTGCAGCATTAAACATGTGGCAAATGAACAACGGACAATGACGTTAGGGAGAGTAGTAAAACAGCAAGCCCCAACACCGGCATCCGGGAGCCGCTCCCGGGCGACGGTCGAGAGTTAGCTGAGTCGTATGCGCGGCGTTAACGATCAGAATAGGGTAGGTGCTCTGGGCAAAACACAAGAGAGAAACGCAGCCCGAAGAGCGATGATGACACCTAGCGGAGGCACAAAGCCCATGCCATCGCCCAGCTCCAGTGGATATGTCAGTAACAACCTCTGTGTTAATCAGAGACGTGACTTGCTTTGAGTACAGCCCTACACACATACGAACAGGAGCACAATGGTTGAGTGAAGCGTCATAGAAGGATAACTTACGACAACACTCCCATGAGGTCTCCAGCTCACCACCAACAGGATCAGGTTAGCATGAGCGAATAATGGGGAAGGGGATTGACAGCATAGACAATGCCTCCTGGCCCACACAATCAACCACAACAACAGAGCATGATAGGATCGTATGAGATGATGTGTGTACCAGATATAGAAATCGTGACAAAGTCTAACCACTCTTAGCGCCGACTCACACCAGCAACCATAACAGCGTAAACTGGCTCATAAGTGTGTATTCGAGATGATCAAGGAGATGGACAGCAACACTCCTGCGTCCTCACCACAACAACAGGAGCATGTGTATGATGGTTGGAGGATGACAGGCAACACTCCTGGTCCTCACCACAACAACAGGAGCATGGTGATGATGGTTGGAGGATGACAGCAACAAACTCCTGGTCCTCACCACAACAACAGGAGCATGGTGATGATGGTTGGAGGATGACAAGCAACCACTCCTGGTCCTCACCACAACAACAGGAGCATGGTGATGATGGTTGGAGGATGACAGCAACACTCCGGTCCTCACCACAACAACAGGAGCATGGTGATGATGGTTGGAGGATGACAGCAAACACTCCCTGGTCCCTCACCACAACAACAGGAGCATGGTGATGTGGGGAGGATAACAGCAACACTCCTTCCTCACCACAACAACAACAGGATCATGGTGATGATGGTTGGAGGATGGAACAGCAAACACTCCTGTCGCTCACCACAACAACAGGAGCAATGGTGATGATGGTTGGAGGATGACAGCAACACTCCTGTTCCTCACCACAACAAACAGGAGCATGTGATGATGGTTGGAGGATGACAGCAACACTCCTGTCCTCACCACAACAAACAGGAGCATGGTCGATGATGTTGGAGGATGACAGCAACACTCCTGGTCCTCACCACAACAACAGGAGCATGGTGATGATGGTTGGAGATGACAGCAACACTCCTGTCCTCACCACAAACAACAGGAGCATGGTGATGATGGTTGGAGGATGACAGCAACACTCCTGGTCCTCACCACAACAACAGGAGCATGGTGATGATGGTTGGAGGATGACAGCCAACACTCCTGGTCCTCACCACAAACACAACAGGAGCATGGTAATGATGGTTGGAGGATGACAGCAACCACTCCTGGTCCTCACCACAACAAACAGGAGCATCGGTGATGATGGTTGGAGGATGACAGCAACACTCCTGTCCCACCACAACAACAGGAGCATGGTGATTGTTGTGAGGATGACAGCAACACTCCTGGTCCTCCACCACAACAACAGGAGCATGGTGATGATGTTGAGGATGCAGCAACACTCCTGGTCCTCACCACAAACAACAGGAGCATGGTGATGATGGTTGGAGGAGACAGCAACACTCCTGTCCTCACCACAACAACAGGAGCATGGTGATGATGGTTGGAGGATGACAGCAACACTCCTGGTCCTCACCACAACAACAGGAGCATGTTGATGATGGTTGGAGGATGACAGCAACACTCCTGGTCCTCACCACAACAACAGAGCATGGTGATGATGGTTGGAGATGACAGCAACACTCCTGGTCCTCACCACAACAACAGGAGCATGGTGATGATGGTTGGAGGATGACAGCAACACTCCTGGTCCTCACCACAACAACAGGAGCATGGTGATGGGTGGAGGATGACAGCAACACTCCTGTCCTCCCACAACAACAGGAAGCATGGTGATGAGTTGGAGGATGACAGCAACACTCCGTCCTCACCACAACAACAGGAGCATGGTGATGATGGTTGGAGGATGACAGCAACACTCCTGGTCCTCACCACAACAACAGGAGCATGGTGATGGAGCAGACAGAGTACTCAGCATTAAATAGATGTTCAGGGTTCTCTCTCCACTCCTCCGTTGTCTTTCAGATTCAGAGCTGCCCTTGAGGGCCCTAGACAGAGCTGCCCTTGAGGGCCCTAGACAGAGCTGCACATAAGGACCCTAGTCAGAGCTGCCCTTGAAGGCCCTAGACAGAGCTGCCCTTGAGGGCCCTAGACAGAGCTGCCCTTGAAGGCCCTAGACAGAGCTGCCCTTGAGGGCCCTAGACAGAGCTGCCCGGTAGTAATACAGGTATAAGGGTAGGTTTATGATAGAGCAGTAGTTTTTAGTATTAAGGGTTTTATGTTATAGCAGGTAGTTTATTACAGGTATTAAGGGTTTATTATATAGCAGGTAGTTTATTAACAGATATTAAGGGTTTTATGTTATAGCAGGTAGTTTATTACAGTATAAGGTTTTATGTTATAGCAGTGAGTTTATTACGTAGTTTATTTTATAGCAGGTAGTTTATTACAGGTATTAAGGGTTTATTTATAGCAGGTAGTTTATTACAGGTTAAGGGTTTTATGTTATAGCAGGTAGTTTATTACAGGTATTAAGGGTTTTATGTTATAGCAGGTAGTTTATTACAGGTATTAAGGGTTTATGTTATAGCAGGTAGTTATTTACAGGTATTAAGGTTTATGTTATAGCAGGTAGTTTATTACAGGTATATGGGTTTTATGTTATAGCAGGTAGGTTATTACAGGTATTAAGTTTTATGTTATAGCAGGTAGTTTATTACAGGTATTAAGGTTTTATGTTATAGCAGGTAGTTTATTACAGGTATTAAGGGTTTTATGTTATAGCAGTAGGTTATTACGGGTTTTATGTTATAGCAGGTAGTTTATAAGGGTTGTATGTATAGCAGGTAGTTTATTACAGGTATTAAGTTTTA
>NW_019947369.1:0-4592 GCF_002910315.2 Salvelinus sp. IW2-2015 | reverse complement strand
CTTGAAGGCCTAGAGCAGGAGCCTCGCTCTTCGAGGGCCCTAGACGTAGCTGGAGCTATAAGGATCTAATCAGAGCTGCACTGAAGGTCCCTTAGACAGGCTTATGTTATAGCAGGTAGTTTATTACAGGTATTAAGGGTTTTATGTTATAGCAGGTAGTTTATTACAGGTATTAAGGGTTTTATGTTATAGCAGGTTGTTAAACTTCTCTAGGGTAGGGGGCAGCATTCGGAATTTTGGATGAAATGCATGCCCAAATTAAACTGCCTGCTTCTCGGGCCCAGAAGATATGATGTGGATATAACTGGTAGATTTGGATAGAAAACACTCTAAAGTTTCCAAAACTGTTAAAATAGTGTCTGTGAGTATAACAGAACTGATTTGGCAGGCGAAAACCTGAGAAAAATTCATTCAGGAAGTAGTTTTTTGTTTCGTTTTGTAGTTTTCTATTCAATGCCATTACAGTATCCATTGACTTAGGAGTCAAATTGCAGTTTCTATGACTTCCACTAGATGTCAACAGTCTGTAGAAATTGTTTCAGGCTAGAATTTTGAAAAATGAAGAAGTCAGAGCAATCTGAATGAGTGGACCCTAAAGTGTCACAGAGCTTTTTCATGCGCGAGACCCAGAGAGATTGCGTTTCTTGTTTACCTTTTAATTAAATTGCCGACATTATTGTCTGGTTGAAATATTATAGATTACTTAGGCTAAAAACAACCTGAGGTTTGAATATAAACATCGTTTGACACGTTTCTATGAACTTTACGGATACACTTTAGATTTTTTTTATCTTCCTGTTTTGACTGTGTTTGAGCCTGTGGATAACTGAAGAAAACGCGCGAACAAAACAAAACTGAGGTTTCTAGATATAAAGAGACTTTATCGAACAAAAGGAACATTTACTGAGTAAATTAATGTCTGCTGAGTGCAACCATATGAAGATCATCAAAGGTAAGGGATGAATTTTATCTCTATTTCTGACTTGTGTAACTGTTCTACTTGGCTGGTTACTGATTGTTTGGCGCCCAGCAGTTTCACATGGCTTTTGAAGAGGTGGGGACGCTAACGTCTCACGTACCCAAGAGAGGTTAATGATGAGCATTAAAGGCTTTATAGTATAGCGTGCTGTAAGTGTCTTGTGTAATCTATAATTCATCCATACATTAGCACATTGTGGGTTGGTTAACTCACAGCTGCGTTAATAATATAACGTATGTGTGTGAATGGACACATTGAGTCACTGAATAAATGTGCAAATCCATAGAAGAATACATTTGCATAGAATTTACATTTTGAATAGATATTTTTAAACATCTTTATGTAAAATGAGAGTGAAGTGTTTAAATTATAATTCAGATCATACTTGATATTTTGCTCCAGCGTGGCACGTTGTTATAATGTTTAAAATTATTTTGTCAACATGTTCAGCATAAACAAACTCTAAACCAATTAGCACAGTAGCCCGCTGAGAGATTAATCCAACAGCCGATGACATTTGACTACGTTACATAAATACACGTAGCAGGGCATTTAGGTGCATCACAAATGGCATCCCATTCCCACATAGTGCACTACTTTTGAGCAGGGGCACTATGGAGGGAACAGTGATCCATTCGGGACAGACCCCTGCATTGTCCCAGACCTCCTGAAGAAATATTGACAGGATTACAACCGAGGACAACCCAGATAACCCAGACAACCCAGACAACCCAGATAACCCAGGACAACCCAGGACAACCCAGACAACCCAAGAAACCCAGGACAACCTAGACAACCCAGACAACCCAGATAACCCAGGACAACCCAGGACAACCCAGACAACCCAGATAACCCAGACAACCCAGCAACCCAGATAACCCAGACAACCCAGGGCAACCCAGATAACCCAGGACAACACAGACAACCAGACAACCCAGGACAACCAGACAACCCAGACAACCCAGAAACCCAGACAACCCAGGACAACACATACAACTCAGACAACCCAGAAAACCCAGAAAACCCAGATAACCCAGGACAACCCAGACAAACCCAGACAACCCAGGACAACCCAGGACAACCCAGACAACCCAGGACAACCTAGACAACCCAGACAACCCAGATAACCCAGGACAACACAGACAACCCAGACAACCCAGGACAACCTAGACAACCCAGATAACCCAGATAACCCAGACAAACCCAGGACAACCCAGATAACCCAGGACAACACAGACAACCCAGACAACCCAGGACAACCTAGACAACCCAGACAACCCAGATAACCCAGACAACCAGGACAACACAGACAACTCAGACAACCCAGGACAACACAGACAACCTAGACACCCAGACAACCCAGATAACCCAGACAACCCAGGACAACACAGACAACTCAGACAACCAGATAACCCAGACAACCCAGGACAACCCAGACACCAACAGTCTGCTCTCTGCTCAGTTCTGGTGTTTGATCTGATGACGCAGAGAGATGGTTGTCCTAGTCAATACTGATGGTTGTCCTAATAAATACTGATGTTGTCCTAGTCAATACTGATGGTTTCCTAATAAATACTGATGGTTGTCCAAGTCAATACTGATGGTGTTCCTAATAAATACTGATGGCTGTCCTAATATATACTGATGGTTGTTCCTAATAAATACTGATGGTTGTCCTAGTCAATACTGATGGTTGTCCTAATATAATACTGATGGTTGTCCTAATATATACTGATGGTTGCCTATAAAACTGATGGTTGTCCTAGTCAATACTGATGGTTGTCCTAATAAATACTGATGGTTGTCCTAATAAATATGATGGTTGTCCTAGTCAATACTGATGGTTGTCCCATAAATAAACTGATGGCTGTCCTAATAAATACTGATGTTGTCCTAGTCAATACTGATGGTTGTCCTAAAAAATACTGATGGTTGTCCTAATAAATACTGATGGTTGTCCTAATAAAATACTGATGGTTGTCCTAATAAATACGATGGTTGTCCTAGTCAATACTGATGGTTGTCCTAATAAATACGATGGTTGTCCTAATAAATACTGATGGTTGTCCTAATAAATACTGATGGATGTCCTAGTAAATACTGATGGTTGTCTAGTCAATACTGATGGTGCCTCGGGTGCTTCAAAAGGATATTATTTTTTGAATGCTAATTAAATGCTAATTAAATTACAACAATGGCAGTAAGATTTGACTGATACACAACACATCTGACTGTTATCTGACTGTTATCTGACTGTATCTGGTCTTGTACTGTTCGTTATCTGTCTGTTAGCTGTCTGTTAGCTGTCTGTTATCTGACTGTTATCTGTCTGTTATCTGACTATATCTGACTGTTATCTGTTTGTTATCTGTCTGTTATCTTGACTATTATCTGTCTGTTATCTGACTATTATCTGACTATTATCTGTCTGTTGTCTGTTTGTTATCTGTCTGTTATCTGACTATTATCTGACTGTTATCTGTCTGTTATCTGACTGTTATCTGACTGTTATCTGACTGTTATCTGACTGTTATCGACTGTAATGTTATCTGACTGTTATCTGTCTGTTATCTGACTGTTATCTGTCTGTTATCTCTCTCTGTCACTCTTTCCTTCTACAGGATTCGTTTCTCCACTAGAGGGAATAGAACACATTGACCAAACAACAGACTTCTAGAACCTCAGAATCTCTCTCTGTCACTCTTTCCTTCGACAGGATTCGTTTCTCCACTAGAGGGAATAGAACACATTGACCAAACAACAGACTTCTAGAACCTCTAGAACTCTCTTCTGTCACTCTTTCCTTCTACAGGATTCGTTTCTCCACTAGAGGGAATAGAACACATTGACCAAACAACAGACTTCTAGAACCTCTAGAATCTCTCTCTTGTCACTCTTTCCTTCGACAGGATTCGTTTCTCCACTAGAGGAATAGAAACCATTGACCAAACAACAGACTTCTAGAACTCTTAGAATCTCTCTCTGTCACTCTTTCCTTCTACAGGATTCGTTTCTCCACTAGAGTGAATAGAACACATTGACCAAACAACAGACTTCTAGAACCTCTAGAATCTCTCCCGTCACTCTTTCCTTCTACAGGATTCGTTTCTCCACTAGAGGGAATAGAACACATTGACCAAACAACAGACTTCTAGAACCTCTAGAATCTCCTCTGTCACTTTTTCCTTCCACAGGATTTCGTTTCTCCACTAGAGGAAAGCATCTACTTCTCACAGCTCCTCTATGAACCTCTAGATTCCTTGCGAAGTTAAAACCCACTACTTCTTCTCCTTGAGGATTTCTTGATTGAGCCTTTTTGTCATGAACCCATATAGAACCACATGATTGAGGGGATTCAAATCTAGACTTCTAGGAAACCAATACAGCAGTTAATATCCTATACCACTTGGTTCTCAGGTTCAATGCGTCTTCTCTTATCTCATAGTCTCCTCGGTTGTTCTAAAATGATGTCCTTCTAGAGGGATTTTACTATTGCCTCAGTGACCAAAACTAGATTTCGGGAATCAAACTTATCAGATCAACACAAGTTCTATCTTCAGCATGTGACAATGTTTCCTGAGTGCTGACCAGTAGAGTTAATATCATCTTTGCA
>NW_019947368.1:86155-91694 GCF_002910315.2 Salvelinus sp. IW2-2015 | reverse complement strand
CACCACGCGGTAATCTCCATGCGGGACGGGAAGCTGTGCCTGATGTTTCGCCTGGGGAACATGAGGAAAAGCCACATCGTGGAGGCTCACGTCCGGGCGCAGCTCATCCGGCCGCACGTCACCGCCGAAGGCGAGTACCTCCCCATGGAGCAGACGGACATCGACGTGGGCTACGAYGAGGGCCTGGACCGCCTCTTCCTGGTGTCTCCGCTGGTCGTGGTCCACGAGATCAACGAGAACAGCCCGCTGTACTGCATGAGCAGCGCCGACCTGACGACGGAGGACTTTGAGATCGTGGTGATACTGGAGGGGATGGTGGAGGCCACGGCCATGACCACCCAGGCCCGCTCCTCATACCTGGCCAGGGAGATCCTGTGGGGCCACCGCTTCGAGCCCGTGGTCTTCGAGAAGGAGCACCGCTACCAGGTAGATTACTCCCGCTTCCACAAGACYTACGAGGTGCCAGCTACTCCGCACTGCAGCGCCAGGGAGCTCCGGGAGATGACGGGCCGATCCCGCTCCCCCTCGTCTGCCTCCGGCTCTAGTTCTACCCGGTCAGTGTCCCCTCTCGGTCCCAAGTCCTCCGGCCTCCACCTCTTGCCTCCACACTCCCCCAGCGCCTTCTGCTACGAGAACGAGGTGGCCCTGTGCTGCGGGGAAGAGGAGGGGGAGGAGGTAGGGGAGATGGGCGTGATGCTGGGGGGGAGGGACGACGGGGAGGGGGAGGAGMGGGACGTACAACTAGACATCTTCCAGGAGAGATTTCAGGACCAGGTAGCGGTGGACATGAACATGCTGTGTGTGCTGGACATGGACAATCAGATTGACCGGCTGCAGCCGGCTATAGCTYTTGATGCGCTGGGCTTCAGGAGGGAATCAGGAGTGTAGTGACTGATTCATACTATAGAGTCAAACTGAGACAAGACAATCCTGCGCTGGTCTGGTTACGCATCCACTATAGTTGCTGGAACTGTGCTAGAAAGGATATTGTGAGAGGAAAGTGTCCAAGCCAGCCAGGGCCGTAGCTACACGATGAGGGACACTGAGGTCCAGACCTAGTTATTATTTTTTTTTTAAATAAAAAATATGTATTTTTGGGAGACTCATTCGGGTCTAACTTACTGTTGAGAGTTAGAATAAGTAGATTTTGAAACTTGGCTGCCCCAGTTTTCCTCTGTCACTCACTGACAGTCACTCAAATAGCCCATGTCATTAAAAAAAAGGTGAATTAGTCTAGTTAGTCTAGACTAAACTTGTAGTAATCATGACCAAATTACTGACTGGGCACATAGGGCACATGCCCAGGGGGCCTGATCTCCAGGGGTCCCCKATTGATTTTGTTAGTCGCTCTCACTCAGATATCATATTAACCATAAGTCATGTCAAAATGTGTAGAATTGCAGGAACATTTCAGAACTTTTTAATGCTTTACCATTTGTTAATAAAATACTTTCTGCTAACAGATCCCTCAGTACCTAATAAATTATAGTTTTTAATCCTGGTGCTGAGTTAATGTGTAGCGGCTAATTGTGTAGCTAGGCTATGCGTTTGTAGATCGACTGAGGTGAATGAAGCTTCAGAAACCATAGTGATAATGGCTTAGGTCATGTTTTTTTGCTCTTCTCCAAATAGCATTTTAGAGTTTTTTAATTGTATAGAAATACAGTAAAATGTCCTCACTAACAGTCAGACCCTGGCTACAGCCCTGAAGCCAGCACATTGTGGTTTGGGTCGGCCCTGTAGTGTGGATCAGTCATAGAAGACTCTCATGTCTAGTGTGCCGAATGAACTATGTGTCCTTGGTACAGTTCCTCTGCTCTTTGTGTATCCAACCAAAGTCCTCAGAGAGAGAAGGAAAGAGTTCTGCAGCACAACGACGAAGGAAGGTTGAATGACCTTGTAATTCTCTTGAGTTTCTTTTTGTTTTGAAACATAGTTGTGTTCAGTACATGAGTCTAAAGTTGCATTTTATAGCGCAAGACTTAAATGTATTCTTATTCTATTCAATATTCAGTTGTATATATTCTCTGGAATAATGTTCTTTATGAAGTAACTTTTGGTTCCATTCAACTAAATCTTGGTACAGTTTTTTTCATTTACAGATAGTTGTCATGAGTCATTAATACTTTCAAAACCACAAATTAAGTTGATGTGGTATTAAAAAAGTKTTTTCTGTTTGTAAATATATCATTTTTCATGCTTAGAAACTAGGGCCGGGATGATACCAATATCACGATACTTGTTAATATTGTGGCAAGGAAACAAAGCATGAAGCGGATTTAAGTTCTTCAGGAAAACATCCGAATGTGGAAACAAACATCATTATGTTGTCATTCAGAGTCACATTTATTTATTTCCCAAGCTATAGCACCCAATAATTTACATACATTTTTTAAGAACCAAAGAGTTTGGTCTGCTTTGTGTTCCCAATGAATATTGCGATACTGGTAACATCACAGACCTATTAGAAACCATGGTCATTTTGTCTTCCTGCTTAAGGTATATTACTGTTAATGTTTGATACATGAGCTATGTATTCCAAAATTAGAAAATATTTTATGACGGAAAAATAAATGATGGAAAAACAATGAATCTGAACAGAAACTGAGTTGGAAAAAACATGTATTGTCCAGATAAAGAATAACGAGCACTTTATTCTGATTTTATCAAAAGGAATATCAAAAAAAAAAAAATGAAATATTTTAATTGCTGTTTTGTATGAATTAATAAATGTCTAGTAATAATAATAATAAACAAGCAGCAGTAGCTGTTCTGGTTGACACACTCTGCTCTGTTCTCACACAATTTTTTCCATCAGTCCCCAAGGTCAAAGGTCAAACTGACCCCATGTTGATGTCCACCTGTTTCTGACTGCTCATTGGTTGGCCTGGTTTGGGAAGTGTGTGTGTGATGTGAAGGCAGGGGGTTGTTGTTCTCTAGCTCAGTGACTCAGAGGTAATCCCATACACACACCTGTCTTCCTCACGATTCTCTCTTTCTAAACCAAAACTGGGTACCCAAATCTGTGTCGTACTCAAATAGCTCAGTACAGAGAGTTTTTATTTGGCAGGTTGTCTTTTAAAACGTCCCAGAGAGTGAGGGAGAGAGGGGTAGATAGAAATAGAAATAGATACAGACTGGAGAAGGACATACTAGGCCGAGAGGCAGTGGGGAGGGAGAGATAGAGAGAGAGGGTAGAGAGAGGGGAGAGGAGAGGAGAGAGAAAGAGGGAGAGTAGAGGAGAGGAGGAACAGCTTGCTAAACACACATTTCTTCTACTGCACCCACTGGTCGATATATGTTACACACGGTATAAACGGAGTGTCCGCTTATCCTTTAGCAAGTTTCCTCCTTCTCCTTACTGCTGTTCCCCCACTGCCCGCTTAGTCCGCTCCGCTGCCTCTGCTTACCGTCGCAAACCCGGCGCCGTCGGCAAGGCACCGGTCCCACGTCACAGAAATGACTGCTCCACCCACAACAAGACCAATGGAAGACGAGAGATGGTATAACCAGCTCCCCCATGTGGTAAAATTATCAGTCCAAATATAACTATTTTTAAAGACGGACTAGTCACCAAAACAAACTTTATTTTCTGAAGTGCTAAAAGCCCACCTGAACCCTTTATTTCCTGTATATGACGAATTTCATTCCAAAAACAATTATCCCATTTTTCCAGAAAATGTAGTAAATCAACTTTTATTATTTAAAGAAAATATGAAGAGTTTGGTGTGTTTTTTTCCCTGTCTTAATTCATGTCATGGGGGTTGTTCAATGAAAACAGAACATGGATTTGTTTAAAATCTATCAACTTGGGATGGTTCGTTTTCAAGAGAACAAAATGCGATATATCCGCCACCATTCTCAGAGAAATAGTAAGTACTGCTAAGGTTACACAGATATCGAATGGAACAAATAACGGACATTTTTTTTTATAGAGAGCTGTACAAATGATACATTATGAAATTCCAATGTTAAATAAAACAAATGTAAATAAAAATGCAATTACCAGTAATTGGAGATCTGATGTTAAAAACATTTGACATTTAGTCATTTAAAGCAGATGTCTTATCCAGGACGACTTGACAGTGAGTGCATTCATTATAGATAGGGCTCGGTGGAGACCAACCACATGCACATCAATTACAGGATGGAACAATTTCAAGCAAACAATGGATTTAAACAGTATAGCCATTGACATCCCACACATCAAAACCCATAAGCAATCATGATTTAAAAAAACACAATTGTGAATTTAATGTAATAATGTTGGAAATAAAACTCTTCATTTAATCTCTTGATGTGTGGAGTACCTATAAAGCAAAAACCTAATTAACTTTTGAAAACCTCTATTTTTTCAAGAAGCCAAAAAACAAACAATTCTTCTTCCCACATGCTTCAGCAAGTCGGGTGTTGCTTGACTTCTGGACAGGGGGAAAACCTCCAGTAATGTCATGTCTCCCCAACCATCTTCCTTCCTGTAATTCAAAATTCATTCCCATCTTTAATTGTATTAAATGTGTTCTTCCTGCTCAACCAAGCCACCTTCCCCAATCTCTAGTCGGCTATCTCTCTTCTCCTTTTCTTCGATCCTTCCATCATTCTCTCCCTTCCTCTACTACTTTCAGTTCAAACGAGCCGTCTTTCCCCCAATGCTCATACGCTAATCTCTCTGTCGTCCCTCCCTCCCTCCCTCTCTACTGATGTTACGGTTAATTTTGAGCCCACTGTGTCACACCCCCCTTGTCATCAACAATCCATAAAAACGGACCACCTGGGTGACCTTTGGTGACCTTTCTCCAGACTCCGTCAGTCATAATGGCCCTGACTAGCGAGGATCTGAGATCTGGGCTGTCTGGCAGGGGGGGCTTTGCTTTAATGCTTTGTAGACCTCCTCTGCTGCGTTGGTTTCTGCCCTGAGTGTGGGGGGGCTGTGTGGGGCTGTGGTGGGGGCAGTGGGCCTAGTGTAGAATAGGGGCTAGGTGTGGTGTGCTCAAGTAGGGGACAGTATTGGGGACTTAAGTGGTGGAGGGGGTTGGGGGTCTTTGGGACCCATAATGGAAACCTTGTTGTGTGTTTGTGGGAGCTTGTAACCAAATTCCGTTGGGAGGACAGAGAGGCATTGTTGTTACCACTGGGCTGCCCACGCTGGGCTACCCCACCATGAGAACCACCACAGGCTGTGTGTGTGGGGGGATGGACAGTGTGGTGTGTGGTGTGTCCCGCCCTCCGCTGTGTGTGTGTGTGTGTGTGTGTGTGTGTGCCTGTGTGTGTGTGTGTGCAGTGTGTGTGGGTGTGTCCGTGTGTGTGTGCTGTGTGGGTGTGTGTGTGTGTGTGTGGTGTGTTGTGTGTTGTGTGTGTGTGTGTGTGTGTGTGCGTGCGCTTTTGTTTCTGTCTGCCTGTCCCGTTAAAGTCCGTGCTGTCTGTTGCGTGTCTATTTTGAGGGGCCCTGAGATCAGGGAGGTGTCCTAGCCTCGTGAGGGAACACCTGTGATATCACATGTATCAACGCGTGCTGCTGGTAACCACAATCTCTCTCTTT
>NW_019947368.1:79301-84381 GCF_002910315.2 Salvelinus sp. IW2-2015 | reverse complement strand
ACTTGACCAACTGGGGACATTCTGTTGGTCCCCACAAGGAAAAATGCTATTTCTAGGGGATTTTGGGTTAAGCTTAGAATTAGTGTTAGGGTTAGAATTAGAGCTAGGGGTTAAAGGTCAGGTTTAGGGTTAGGAGTTAGGTGTTAAGGTTAGGTTTATGGTTTGGGGTTAAGGCTAGGACTAGGGTAAAGGTTAGGTTTAGGGGTTAGGGAAAATAGGATTTTGAATGGGAATCAATTGTGTGTACCTACAAGGTTAGTTAAAGAAGTGTGTGTGTGTGTGTGTGAG
The DNA here is from genome assembly GCF_002910315.2 of Salvelinus sp. IW2-2015. NCBI lineage: Eukaryota > Metazoa > Chordata > Actinopteri > Salmoniformes > Salmonidae > Salvelinus > Salvelinus sp. IW2-2015. The sequence continues at coordinate 84,093 of NW_019947368.1, read as the reverse complement.
TGAGTGAGAAAGAAAATAGAGATATTTGTCATAGTTTACAATACATAGGGGAAAAGTTTTGGGAATCCATTCTGCAAACAGTCTTCAATGGAAAAGTTGTTGTGACATCAGTGGTAGATTTTACAGGACTGTAAATAATATAGCCTAACACCAGTTGGGTCTTTGGGTGACAAGTGTAATTTGCTATCAGATGGTGTTGTGATTGTGTTGGCCTAGAACTCTCAAGCACATGCTGCGCATGAACACAGACTCACTCACAACACTCTGAAATATGATTTGCTGGGCTAAAATCTGGTTCCTAACCATCTACAGGTAAGACAACCGTTATAACATGCTAATATCATGGTATTGTGCTTATTACCAATTGTACATGGGGCTGCAGGTAACCTAGTGGTTAGAGCATTGGGAATGTGAAAGGTTGCTGGATCGAATTCCCTGAGCTGACAAGGTAAAAAATCTGTCGTTCTGCCCCTGAACAAGGCCACTGTAGGCCGCCATTGTAAATACGAATGTGTTATTAACTGTCTTGCCTAGTTAAATAACGTTTTTTTTTTTAAATAGCATGTAATATCGCATGAATTCACAAGGGGGCACACATGTACCAAGACATCTTCCCGAATTACCATGACTACGGCAAACAGGTGTCTATTAGTTGTTGTTGCTGCTTACGTCAGTTTCAGAGCATAGTAATGGGGAGATGAGGTTAGTTGGATGGGCTATTTACAGTGATCTGTGAGCTGCTCTGACAGCTGGTGCTTAAAGTTAGTGAGGGATATATGAGTCTCTAGCTTCAGTGATTTTTGCAGTTCTTTCCAGTCATTGGCAGCAGAGAACTAGAAGGAAAGGCGGCCAAAGGAGGAATTGGCTTTGGGGGTGACCAGTGAGATATACCTGCTGGAGCGCGTGCTACAGGTGGTTGCTGCTATGGTGACCAGTGACCTCAGATAATGTGAGGCTTTACCTAGCAAAGACTTATAGATGACCTGGAACCAGTGGGTTTGGCAACGAATATGAAGCGAGGGCCAGTCAACGAGAGCGTACAGGTCGCAGTGGTGGGTAGTATATGGAACTTTGGTGACAAAACGGACGGCACTGTGAAAGACTGCATCCAATTTGCTGAGTAGAGTGTTGGAGGCTATTTTGTAAATGACATCGCCAAAGTCAAGGATCGGTAGGATAGGCAGTTTTAAGAGGGTATGTTTGGCAGCATGAGTGAAGGATACTTTGTTGCGAAATAGGAAGCCGATTCTAGATTTAATTTTGGATTGGAGATGCTTAATGTGAGTCTGGAAGGAGAGTTTACAGTTGAACCAGACACCTAGGTATTTGTAGTTGTCCACATATTCTAAGTCAGAACCGTCAGGAGTGGTGATGCTGGACGGGCGGGCAGGTGTGGACAGCATCGGTTGAAGAGCATGCATTTAAGAGCAGTTGGAGGTCAAGGAAGGAGAGTTGTATGGCATTGAGGCTCGTCTGGAGGTTAGTTAACACAGTGTCCAGAAGGGTGATGCATTGCCTTGGACCACCGCGCCACTCGGGAGGCCCAGGTCAGGGCAGTTTATCTGACTCTTAACCTTGTGGTGGCAGAAAGTCAGGGCCCGTTTACCTAACTCTTTACTTGGCGGTGACAGGATCATTTGAGTTAAGTCTTTACCCTGTGATGGCAGGGCAGGTGTCTGGCCTGCTGCCCTTGCTGGAAGCTCTTCAGGCAGATCCTACACTGCTGCCCAGGGTCCAGCAGGGGGCAGCCTCTCCTCACCCTGACTGAAAGGAGGCTTCTGACCAGGTGCTCTGGCAGTGGGTCACTCTCAACAGGAATCATGCTGAAGGGGGAAAGGAAACCAGAGACTCATGGGCTATATTTTAACGGCAGGTAGCTCAGCAGTTAGAACGTTGGGCTAGTAACCGAAAGGTCACTGGTTCGAATACCAGTGAAAAAATCTCTGCCCTTGAGCAAGGCTCTTAACCCTAATTTACTTCAGGGGTGCTGTACTACTATGGCTGACCCTGTAAAACAACATATTTCACTGTTCCTATCTGGTGTATGTGACAATAAAACATCTATTAAAATAATAATGTAATTAACTGCACTTAAATATGAATCACAATGCTTATTGCAGCAGGTTGTAAAGTGTAACAGCCTGTATGTGTGACAACATCTTTGCATTTTAGCACTGTCTCAATGTCATTCAGGGTGTTCAGACACTGAGCATAATAATCTATTTATACAGGGTTCTTACAGAGATTCCAGTGCTCACCTGTCACCCACTGACTGAGTGGTCATCTCACGTGGTTCACCCAGTGTGTTGAACACACGCTGACCCAAGGACAGCCACTTCTCAGTCCTTTTCTGATGGACATAATAGCTGATGTCATAAGTTTATCATGTCTACTTCCTGACACAATATAATGCAGAAATGCTCACAGAGTCTAACTGAAGACTGCTTACCGTACGTATGGCAAACGGATGCTGAGGGTGACAGCACCTTCTTATACAGTCCTCGCAAAGGTGATAGTACCGGCAGACTGTGCACCTAAGGGAAGTCATAGACATGAAAAGTTGATCCATAACAGTATAGGTAAGTGGATGGGGGAAAAGTATGTAAATTCGAGCTACAGGTCTATTGGCCCTGGGAATTATGACAACAAGACTTACTTGAAGCACTTGCCAGTGATGGGGCAGACCCTGCAGTTGTTGCAGAGCACCCCGAGGTGTCTGTCGGCCTCTCTCGCTCAGCAGCTGTGTGGAGCTTAGCCACATTCCTCACCTGCTCCAGGAGCAGCTTGACCAGCCCAAAGTCCTCCCGGCACAGCGGGCACTTCACCATGGCTTCCCCCTCCCCCTCCGGACGTGCCTGGTGGTCTGCCCACACCTTCATACAGGAGATAGGGATGTTGTTGCCACAGCCGAACCTGGGTGGGAAGACATAGGGGATGACAGTTGGTGGCAGAAGGCGTTTTCCCTCCCACTCACATGTTCCCCTGTTGTTGCAGTAAAACAGTAGGTCAGTTCAGGCACATTTCCACATCCTCAAATCACTTTCCTTTGTGTTCTCCATCATATCATTAAGATCTAGTAAGCATTTAATAGGTATACCAAGGGTGTCCCAGTAAGTGGGTTGACATTATAATCCACGTGATGATCTGACCTGCAGTAAGACACAGGCAGCCGTTTCCCCAGCAACTCCTCTTGACAGATGGGACAACACATCCTCGTGCTCGATCTCCTTCTGTCTGACCCCCTCGGCTGGTCTGGTCTGGGGTTAGGGTCAGCCTCAGAGCAGGGTGGGTGTAACGGCCGGGGGGTTCTGCTCCTGTGTAAACCCTGTAGCAGCTCCAGGATCTGCCTTTCAACCAGGACCTGCTGGAAGCAATCTGCAAGTGTACATACCAGAGGGCACAGTAGAGTTAAGGATATGCTGTTAAAAATCCAATCATTTCTACAGAGTGCCTAGGGTTTGAATTGCAATTTGGCATATGCATTGTAGCCTATGTTATGTCTAAGTGAAACTTACATTCATGTTCTCTAGGCAGTCGGAATTTCCTCATAAAACCCTACAATGAAAGTATAATTATTTTACAGAATGAGATCTTTTATGTGTGATCGGTATGTTTTCTTCATTATTACCAGCAGATGTGTTTGCAGAGGTCTCTCTCTTTGTGGAATGTTGAACAGGTACATGTATGAGGGTCTCCCAAGAACACCTGTGGAATATGAAAAATAGGCTACCTGATTAAGAAATAGAAAGTATTTCGTGTCAAAATGTAAATAGGACTATAATGTTGATGATGTCAAGTTAGGATGTTGCACATGCAGGCTACTACTTTGAAGTTTTTGGGTTCCCCCCCTTTGAGTAGGAATCCGGTCGGACCATACTCTTTCAGGATGAACATGGTCCTGTTCAGGGCCTCGTCTTGGTGCCAGTCACGGCATCACTCACGGTATTCTTCCAGACAGTTTTCCTGAACATAACACAACTCTCACAGAATTTCTAGGGAACGACTGAGGAGGAGAGAAGACTAGAGCAATGTCTTCATACTAAGTCGACGTGCGTGCCCTGCTATATCAGCAAAGGTTTAAACTTTAGTAGCTAACTATGCAGCTAGCTAGTTTATGTTAAATGCTCTGAACTGACGTAAGCAGCAACAACAACTAATAGACACCTGTTTGCCGTAGTCATGGTAATTCGGGAAGATGTCTTGGTACATGTGTGCCCCTTGTGAATTCATGCGATATTACATGCTATTTAAAAAAAACGTTATTTAACTAGGCAAGACAGTTAATAACACATTCGTATTTACAATGGCGGCCTACAGTGGCCTTGTTCAGGGGCAGAACGACAGATTTTTTACCTTGTCAGCTCAGGGAATTCGATCCAGCAACCTTTCACATTCCCAATGCTCTAACCACTAGGTTACCTGCAGCCCCATGTACAATTGGTAATACAACAATACCATGATATTAGCATGTTATAACGGTTGCTTACCTGTAGATGGTTGAAACCAGATTTTAGCCCAGCAAAATCATATTTCAGAGTGTTGTGAGTGAGTCTGTGTTCATGCGCAGCATGTGCTTGGAGAGTTCTAGGCCAACACAATCACAACACCATCTGATAGCAAATTACACTTGTCACCCAAAGACCCAACTGGTGTTAGGCTATATTATTTACAGTCCTGTAAAATCTACCACTGATGTCACAACAACTTTCCATTGAAGACTGTTTGCAGAATGGATTCCTAAGACTTTTCCCCTATGTATTGTAAACTATGACAAATATCTCTATTTTCTTTC
>NW_019947368.1:77779-79276 GCF_002910315.2 Salvelinus sp. IW2-2015 | reverse complement strand
TAATTACCAGCAGATGTGTTTGCAGAGGTCTCTCTCTTTGTGGAATGTTGAACAGGTACATGTATGAGGGTCTCCCAAGAACACCTGTGGAATATGAAAAATAGGCTACCTGATTAAGAAATAAGAAAGTATTTCGTGTCAAAATGTAAATAGGACTATAATGTTGATGATGTCAAGTTAGGATGTTGCACATGCAGGCTACTACTTTGAAGTTTTTGGGTTCCCCTCCTCTTTGAGTAGGAATCCGGTCGGACCATACTCTTTCAGGATGAACATGGTCGTTCAGGGCCTCGTCTTGGTGCCAGCTAACGGCATCACTCACGGTATTCTTCCAGACAGTTTTCCTGAACATAACACAACTCTCACAGAATTTCTAGGGAAGAGACTGAGGAGGAGAGAAGACTAGAGCAATGTCTTCATACTAAGTCGACGTGCGTGCCCTGCTATATCAGCAAAGGTTTAAACTTTAGTAGCTAACTATGCAGCTAGCTAGCTTATTGTTTAAACTATTTATTTATTTATTTATTGCCTTACCTCCCTTATCCTACCTCATTTGCACACACACTGTATATAGACGTTTTCTATTGTATTATTGACTGCATGTTTGTTTATTCCATGTGTAACTCTGTGTTGTTGTTTGTGTCGCACTGCTTTGCTTTATCTTGGCCAGGTCACAGTTGTAAATGAGAACTTGTTCTTCACTAGCCTACCTAGTTAAATAAAGGTGAAATAATAAAAAATAGCTGTGCCACTAGAGATTCTGGGTTCGAGTCCAGGCTCTGTCGCATCCAGCCGCGACCGGGAGACCCATGGGGCGGCGCACAATTGGCCCAGGGTCYTCCGGGTTTGGCCGGCAGGGATGTCCTTGTCCCATCTCGCACTAGCGACTCCTGTGGTGGGCCGAGCGCAGTGCACGCTGACAGTCGCCAGGTGTACGGTGTTTCCTCTGACACATTGGTGCGGCTGGCTTCCGGGCTAAGTGGGCATTGTGTCAAGAAGCAGTGCGGCTTGGTTGGCTTGTGTTTCAGAGGACGCATGGCTCTCGACCTTTGCCTCTCCCGAGTTCGTATGGGAGTTACAGCGATGAGACAAGACTGTAACTACCAATTGGATACCACGAAATTGGGGAGAAAAAAAACGGGGTAAAAGAAAAATAATTTAATAAACTGCCTCWCCTGCTCTGCCACCACAAGGTAAACAGAGTAAGTCTAAAGTGGGTGATGCCCTGTCTTTAACCCTAAGGCCCCCAAAACCAAAATACAAAAATTCCTGTTGACATAACATAACAGGACTGGGCTCGGGGATCTATGGAGGGACGGGAAGGGCCAGCCGAGCTCTGTTTGTGGGTGTAAACAGGCCAGACAGGGACATGACTGCTGCTGCTGCTCAGCCCAGAGCTGTCATCACCTGTGGAGAGCCAGGCCCCAGTGGAAGCTGAGAACCCAGGGTACCCAGACCAGGCACAGGAGACAGCACACAAGCCACAGGCCTGAGGAT
>NW_019947368.1:69729-76850 GCF_002910315.2 Salvelinus sp. IW2-2015 | reverse complement strand
GCAGTGTGTTTTTATTCTGGACTAGTTTGAGTACGTTCTGAATGGATGAACTGTGTCCTGATATGGACGGCGGAGAGCAGTAACTGAATTTGATCCATCTTTGTCCCCTACTACAGTTCCACACAGACTGTGTCGACCCGTTGCTTCGGAGGTCCAACTCCTGCCCTCTGGGACGGATACGTCATCTACAACCCCCTAACATGGAGCAGGGGTGGGAATCTCTTCTTCTTTTTAGGATGACAGGGGTACTGATCAATGCTCCACACCAGGGAGAAAAGGAGTGAGTTGGATTTTAGAACATATTTTGTTGTGAACAGACTACTGCTTTTGACTATAWAGGTATTGAGTATGGTACAGTCGTACTACTTAAGAGTCGTTTTTTATACAGTGCATTCAGAAAGTATTCAGACCCCTTGACTTTTTCAACATTTGTTATGTTACAGCCTTATTCTAAAATTGATTAAATAGTTTTTTCCCCCTCAGTTGTACTAGTTAGTTTTTTTCTACATAAAGGAAATGGATAACAGTTTTGTTTTATATTTGCTTGTTTGCTCAGCTCTTGGTTAGAATCTACACCGCACGGCTATGTGTTCATTTCACCTAAGTCTGTTTGGCTTTCATTTCCCTGTGTTTTTATAWGTGCTATTTTCATTGACAGTTTTTCAATTCGCTTAACAGAGCTTGTTTTAAACAAATGTCAAAATGAAATACAAAATGAACTTTTACCTGGACATATAAAAGTACCACAGACATACTGACCCATAATAAAAACAAAAGTTTTAAAAGTTTTTTTATTTTTATTATCAGTCTATTTACATTTTCAGCTTGCCGTTTTTCATTTAAGACACATTGAAGCAGTGATGGCCCAGGTGATGTCAAAATGACTAAAGGAACCACGCCCCTGTGTTTTTATTTTAATCCCCGCCCCCGCAGGAGGCCTTTTGCCTTCTGGTAGGCCGTCATTGTAAATAKGAATTTGTTCTTAACTGACTTGCCTAGTTAAATAAAGGTTAAATAAAAATGAAAACCATCAGTCCAGACTAAACACGCTGTTGCGCGGTAATATTCCTCTTCTCATCCTGTGTGGTGACATCATGACTCTGAGTTGTAACGGTTAACACATGACCATTGAGAACAGTGACTGTCACTGGTGGCAGTTCTACTCAGCAAATGGATGCCAAGTCTTTCACAGTGCCCCGTCCCGTTTTGTCCACCAAAGTTCCCATATACTACCCACCCAACTTTGCGAACCCTGTACAACTCTCGTTGACTGGCCCTCGCTTCATATTCGTTGCCAAACCCACTGGTTCCAGGTCATCTATAAGTCTTTGCTAGGTAAAGCCTCACATTATTTACTGAGGTCACTGGTCACCATAGCAGCACCCACCCTGTAGCACGCCTCCAGCAGGTATATCTCACTGGTCACCCCAAGCCAATTCCTCCATTTGGCCGCCTTTCCTTCTAGTTCTCTGCTGGCCAATGACTGGAAGAACTGCAAAAATACTGAAGCTAGAGACTCATATTCCCTCACTAACTTTAAGCACCAGCTGTCAGAGCAGCTCACAATCACTGTAAATAGCCATCCCAACTACCTCATCCCCATACTGTTTTTATTTATTTATTTATTTATTGCCTTACCTCTCCTTATCCTACCTCATTGCACACCACACTTGTATATAGACTTTTCTATTGTATATTATGCATGTTGTTTATTCCATGTGTAACTTGTGTTGTTGTTTGTGTCGCACTGCTTTGCTTTAATCTTGGCCAGTCACAGTTGTAAATGATGAACGTGTTCTTTCACTAGCTACCTAGTTAAATAAAGGTAAAAATTAAAAAAATAGCTGTGCCACTAGAGATTCTGGGTTCGAGATCCAGGCTCTTGTCGCATCAAGCCGCACCGCGGAGACCCATGGGGCGGCGCACAATTGGCCCAGGGTCATCCGGGTTTGGCCGGCAGGGATGTCCTTGTCCATCTCGCACTAGCGACTCCTGTGGTGGGCAGCGCAGTGCACGCTGACAGTCGCCAGGTGTTACGGTGTTTCCTCTGACACATTGTGCGGCTGGCTTCCGGGCTAAGTGGGCATTGTGTCAAGAAGCAGTGGCGGCTTGGTTGCTTGTGTTTCGAGAGGACGCATGGCTCTCGACCTTTGCCTCTTCCCGAGTTCGTATGGGAGTTACAGCGATGAGACAAGACTGTAACTACCAATTGGATACCACGAAATTGGGGAGAAAAAAAACGGGGTAAAGAAAAATAATTTAATAAACTGCCTCTCCTGGCTCTGCCACCAAAGGTAAACAGAGATAGTCTAAAGGGGTGATCCTCTGTTCTTTAACCTAAGGCCCCCAAAACCAAAATACAAAAATTCCTGTTGACATTTTTTTATTCTGGACTAGTTTGAGTACGTTTCTGAATGGGATGAACTTGTCCTGATATGGACGTGCGACAGAGGCAGTAACTGATTTGATCCATCTTTGTTCCCTACTACAGTTCCACACAGACTGTGTCGACTCCGTGCTTCGGAGGTCCAACTCCTGCCCTCTGGACGGATACGTCATCTACAACCCCAACATGGAGCAGGGGGGGGGAAGGGTAGACCCAAGCTGGCCTCCTCCTTGACCATCCAAAGCTCACAGAGCAGCACAGACTGGAGCTGTTTGTCCCAGGAGTAGCTCTGCTGGACAGGGCAGCCAGCGGTGGTTCCTTCCTTAGTATGTTCAGCTCTGAGGGCTCAGCCGATGCCCTAGTACCTCTCCCTCAGGACACTATGGTTGTCGGCTTACAAGGTCTACGCATCAATACAGTGAACATTGAGAGCATGGAGGGTGGAACAAGCGGGACAGAGAAGGAGGAACTCCAGTCAAATCAGTCATTCTTAACAAGAGCCTTTCCTCCAGCATCTAAGACAGACGTGTCCTAGAGTGAGGTTGGGACGCACCAGTCAAGCTCCTCGACCAAGAGTTTTGGCCAAAACAATGCTACCTCAACTAACAGGCTGGGTGGGGTCTATGGAGGGACGGGAAGGGCCCAGCCGAGTCTGTTTGTGGGTGTAAACAGGCCAGACAGGGACATGACTGCTGCTGCTGCTCAGCCCAGAGCTGTCATCACCTGTGGAGAGCCAGCCCCAGTGGAAGCTGAGACCCAGGGTACCCAGACCAGGCGCACAGGAGACAGCCAGCAAGCCACAGGCCTGAGGATGACAGGGGTACTGATCAATGCTCCACACCAGGGAGAAAAGGAGTGAGAGTTGGATTTTAGAACATATTTTGTTGTGAACAGACTACTGCTTTTGACTATATAGGTATTGAGTATGGTACAGTCGTACTACTTAAGAGTCGTTTTTTATACAGTGCATTCAGAAAGTATTCAGACCCCTTGACTTTTTCAACATTTGTTATGTTACAGCCTTATTCTAAAATTGATTAAATAGTTTTTTCCCCCTCAGTTGTACTAGTTAGTTTTTTTCTACATAAAGGAAATGGATAACAGTTTTGTTTGCTCAGCTCTTGGTTAGATATCTACACTGCACAGCTATGTGTTCACTTCACCTAAGTCTGTTTGGCTTTCATTTCCCTTGTGTTTTATATGTGCTATTTTCATTGACAGTTTTTCAATTCGCTTAGCAGAGCTTGTTTTAAACAAATGTCAAAATGAAATACAAAATGAACTTTTACCTGGACATATAAAAGTACCACAGACATACTGACCCATAATAAAAAACAAAAGTTTTAAAAGTTTTTTTATTTTTATTATCAGTCTATTTACATTTTCAGCTTGCCGTTTTTCATTTAAGACACATTGAAGCAGTGATGGCCAGGTGATGTCAAAATGACTAAAGGAACCACGCCCCTGTGTTTTTATTTTAATCCCCGCCCCCGCAGGAGGCCTTTTGCCTTCTGGTAGGCCGTCATTGTAAATACGAATTTGTTCTTAACTGACTTGCCTAGTACAATAAAGGTTCAATAAAAAATGAAAACCATCAGTCCAGACTAAATGCGCTGTTGCGCGGTAATATTCCTCTTCTCATCCTGTGTGGTGACATCATGACTCTGAGTTGTAACGGTTAACACATGACCATTGAGAACAGTGACTGTCACTGGTGGCAGTTCGACCAGCGCGTCCTCAATGTCCTTCAGAGACTCTCTCCCCTCCCACCTTCCTGGCAGAACATTTCTGATGACATGGTCCTCTACAGTGAACACCCGGCTGACCAGATCATCAGATTGTATGGAGAGCTTCCCTCTAGTTATTCTTCCCATCAGGGATAGTATGTACGACATAGGGCAATGCTTACAAGTCACCATCTTTTCAGTGGTGTCCACCCTCTCCAGTGGGTGTGCTTCTGGGCAAGTGTACTCTTGGGACAACCAGTATCCAATGATTTTCCCCTCAAACTTCTCAGGCTGTACCATGTCGTGTGGCAGATCGCATTTTCTACCACTGGCCACGTTGACCAGAGAGATTCTGGTGTTGTGTTCAGCACGGTTTTACCCCCATACTTAACAACAGAAACATTGGTGACCCGGTACCATTTCCCCTCTTCAACCGTGTTTTCACGACCCCACACGGTCAGGTTTGTGAGTGTAGTTGAATCATCTACAATATGACCGACTAGGTATTCCACCATGGGCATGCTTTTGTTAAATCTTGTTTTACAATGGCCCTCTTCACTTTCTGAATCACCTCCACTGTAACGTTCACCTACAATGCAAGAAAAACACCAAAAGGAGAAATACATTACAGGGCAGTGAACTAGACAGGTTAGAGTTCAACATACAGTACTTCATTGATAGTGAATTATTAATTATTATTATAGCTACCTTCTGTTTTACAGCATTTTCTGTGTTTTTCTTTGTCCTCTTGAAGGTCAGCTAGGCCACATCCTTGACCTCCCGTCAAGGTCGCTGTTGAATTTAAAGGTAAATCTTTCGAGGGTGGAAAATGATGTGATGTGTAATGTAAACATATCTCCATCTTGTTGTTTCTGCTTATGGATGGCTGGAGCCACTTTCACCAACTTCACTTGGAGTTCTGCAAAACAGCATTATAAATATTAATAACAGATATTCTAATCACATAGCACTCAAAGCCTTTGCAGAGCCACTTTATACACACTTACCTCCGACTCTTCTGCTGTGGCAAAGCGGTCTCGCAGCTGCGGCTGAAAAACTATCAGATTCCTGCTCTCATCTTCTTGCTGTAAAACGGCATTGAAATATCCTGTCTTCTTCCTCTCTTCACTGCTGAGACATTGTGGATGTAACCGCAGGCCTTGATTACTTCGGCAAATTCCCCATTATGGAGCCTATTGGAGGGACAAAATGCAGTATTTTAAAGGAAATACATCTAGGCTATAGACATGTATAAGCTAGATATTCAGAGTCAGGGATACTCAGTTTAGATTTGGAATTTTAATAGGCGCCATGTTGGCACAATAAACTCCACAACAGTCAGCAACATTCTTAGACTAGATAGATGGCAGGCTGTACCTGCTCTGATGCTTGGTGGGGCTTGGTCAGGGGCACTCGGGTCTTTGAAGGTGTCCAGTCCAGCTCTTTGAGTCTGGGGAAGTTTGCGATGATCTCTTGCTTATGCAGAAGGGCCACAAACCATGGCAGTACTCCTCTCCTCTCTCTCAGCATGTCCAGTAGCTTGATGACTGTAGTCTCTGGAGGCTGACTGGATTGCAGGTGGTTGAGGTTGTTGTATTCACGCTGCTCCACAAGTTTCTTGAATGGGCGTACTGGAGAATATTGTCGGGTTCCGCTGACAGAATCTCTGTCAGGAGCGGTTTATTCTCCAGCAGAAACTCCTTTGCCATTCTTCTCTGGGGTGGTTGGCTGTTCTTGGCCTAAGTTGGTTTCCTCCTTGGGGACTCAGTTAAGGCTGTGTTCAGCAGGACACAACGGCGTGCAACTTTTGATTGAACGGAAAACTGTGCTGTTCTCACCGGTCGGGCAACACACCGCCACAACCACCAAACAGGAGCAGAGATACCGCAAAGAAATGGTTGGGGAGAAGCGTGTCGTTCAGGCACGTAGTAAAACGTTTAATATACTGAACACAGCCCTGCTTCATTGGCTGGTAGAATCTACTTCCTATTAGCCGGAGAGGTACAGCTTGTTGTCATGGCAGGTCTATGGTGCTGGTCAGGTGAAATCAAACTAGCACCTGGAGAACGAGATGGAACAACAGGTTAATTACTGTGTCAAGTCAAAAAATACAGTGAGTGGCAGCTGTGTTTAAGAGTGGTATCAGGCAAAAGACTATGATGCATGGTTAGTACACTACTACTGGGTTTAAGCTAGGATATAGCCTACATGATATTGCTATGATTATATTGATTCCTTGTCTTGCCTCTTTAGGGTATCAAAAGGTGAAAAGTAATATCGCTCACTGGAAAGCCACCTTGACATACAAGGCGTTGTAATTAACAAAGGTAGGTGAAGTAGTCGGGTATGCCTTCCTAATCTATAATTAATACACGGCTATTTGAGCCACAACAGACAGCCGGTGCACAAGAGCAAAGAGTATTCACCCACACAAAACTAGCAGAAGGATGGTCTCTTTAACAAGCTGATAATACCGGTTCGTTTCAACGTTTTGTATGTTTTTTTTCAACAAAGTAAGTCATGATATTGTATATTATTAGTAATGTCACTTTTAACCCAAACTATAAGATGGTTTTGCAGAAATGTTTGTAAACAATCTATAGCTTCAAAATGTTTCAAGCTATGATATTGATGTCATATAACTACCAGATTGATGTAACTAAATATGATATTTGATGTCATATAACTATCATACTGATGTCAGTCCGTGCATCATAACTACATATTAATTCTAGAGTTTTAGCTACAGAATATTCATCCGAAGGGGTCGCCCGTTTGGCTGAAAAACAAATTGTGTCGCGCCTGCGCACAGCACCGCACAATTCAAAATATACGACCTGGAACGGCGCAGAGAGAAGGCGCTCAAATGCTTCATCTTGCAGCAGACACTTTAACCATTTTACCAGTCATATTTCTAAAGCATTATTCCCGCACCACATACCCATTATTTTTAATACAAACATTTTCACAAGATCTAATGCGGAACGTTAGGCTAGCTAAAAGTCCTG
>NW_019947368.1:66234-69704 GCF_002910315.2 Salvelinus sp. IW2-2015 | reverse complement strand
CGACCAACGCGTCCTCAATGTCCTTCAGAGACTCTCTCCCCTCCCACCTTCCTGGCAGAACATTTCTGATGACAGGTCCTCTACAGTGAACACCCGGCTGACCAGATCATCAGATTGTATTGGAGAGCTTCCCTCTAGTTATTCTTCCCATCAGGGATAGTATGTACGACATGGGCAATGCTTACAAGTCACCATCTTTTCAGTGGTGTCCACCCTCTCCAGTGGGTGTGCTTCTGGGCAAGTGTACTCTTGGGACAACCAGTATCCAATGATTTTCCCCTCAAACTTCTCAGGCTGTACCATGTCGTGTGGCAGATCGCATTTCCTACCACTGGCCACGTTGACCAGAGTAGATTCTGGTGTTGTGTTCAGCACGGTTTTACCCCCATACTTAACAACAGAACATTGGTGACCCGGTACCATTTCCCCTCTTCAACCGTGTTTTCACGGCCACCCCACACGGGTCAGGTTGTGAGTGTAAATAACGGTAAGGAAATTGATCGTGCTATCCGGAATCCTTGGGACGTCCCTACCCCCCCCGTTGAAAATGATTCAGGTAGGGTTAGGTAAGGGTTATTATAGTTAAGGTTTAACCGTAAGCAAATAGTTATGTACCGCTTCTTGTCTTCTGCTTTTTCCCGCGCTCTCAATGAACAAAGAAAAAGAAGGTTTCTCTTTGGTGCTACTAACGGCTTCAACATATCCCTGGCTGTCGGCCGCAGATTGTTTTCTTCTTCTTTGGTATCATGTCGTTCGCACATTTTATTTGGTGCATGCCGCCACCTACTGTGCGGTAGTGTGTGTTATATCACGTTACATTTGTGATACAAAAATAAAAAGGGGTAACATTTTTCCAAAAATCACCACCAACCATCCCTTCGCCTATATACCAATATTTCATACAAATAAAATATCAAAACATCGTATAACACTTCTGCAGTAAAATCTCGTACACCCAGGTACTTCTCGGCAGCAACCACCAACACTCATTAAAAACCCACTACCCTATTCCACTACTTTGACCCTACCTGCTCCTGCACCATGCCTACTGCCTGGGAGGACTGGACACCATCACTCAACACGCCCTGTAACTCTTCTGAAGTCAAATCTCATATACCCAAATACTTCTCTGCAGCTGCCACCACAACACCTATTTTCTGTGATTTACGTTCCATTTCTGCAATACAGTTGATAACCATTGCTATGAAAAAAGCAGTGGATTCGGCACAAAYGATCTAACGTAATAACTGATGTATCCTAACATGACTTTGTCGGGTAAGACACTGACTCAACTCAGAAGGACTGACAGTGACTCCTCTGTTTCACCACGCTCCCCACCAGGCCTGCGTCACACCAAACGGTTCGCATCACAAACACCAGGAATCTTCAACTTCAATTGCTCCACCTCCACACTTAACGCTAAGCCAGAAATCCCTCCTTTCAATGGTGACCTGTTCCTAAGAGCAAAGCAAGAAACAGGTCTTGGCCAAAATTGCGTTCCTGCTTCAGTGGGGTAAGTGTGTGTGTGATCATCAGTAGCAAATTAGTACTATCCCCTGTCCAAAAGAAGGATTTATGACCTATGACTTAATGTGTASTGATTCAACTGCACCCAACTCCTTTCTCACTCACCCTGAAACCACAAATGGATCCGCCAAAAGACAAAGGTCCACTTTCTCACTCCTACTTAAACAGATTCTTCTTTACCATGACCAACGATGCCAAGCTCAGGTTTCAAGCTCTTCACCACACCTTCCATCTCACTTAACTCGCCCTCATTCACTTCCATTTCCCCTCCAGAACTCATTCAAATCCAACCTCTGCTTTCCTCATTCTCTTCAARATCTTCTTCCTCTCTTTCCACCTCCATTCCTRCTCAGAAATCCKAGTGTCTGTGTCCCTGTCCTAATATTCCCGTTCTTGTTCCATGGTTCCTCCTACGACCTCCTGCATACATGTCTCTCTTCTTTCCTCTCCGATCAATWCATTCGGTTGGCTAACAACAAATCTAGTCSCAGATATTCCAATCTGACACCTTATTTGTCCAATCATGCGTCAGTCTGTATTTTAGATTTTTTTTTGAGATAAGGCTTAGACCTTGTAATGTTATGTGTGTAAATGACCTTCATCACTCTTTACTCAGGCGCAAGCGTGATACCCTCATGGATATGGATAGCATTGGTGAGTAAATTCTATGTTAGAGGTCAGAGGGTCACGTTCAGTAAAGGACTCTATTCGATTCTGTTTAATCTCTTGTTGTGCATTGTGCCCTAGCCCTAGCCATGCATTACGATATCTACATANAAGGTTTAACCGTAAGCAAATAGTTATGTACCGCTTCTTGTCTTCTGCTTTTTCCCGCGCTCTCAATGAACAAAGAAAAAGAAGGTTTCTCTTTGATGCTACTAGCGGCTTCAACATAGCGGCTTCAACATATCCCGGGCTGTGGGCCGCAGATCGTGTTCTTCTTCTTTGGTATCATGTCGTTCGCATATTTTATTTGGTGCATGCCGCCACCTACTGTGCGGTAGTGTGTGTTATATCACGTTACATTTGTGATACAAAAATAAAAAGGGGAACATTTTTCCAAAAATCATCGTCTATATACCAATATTTCATACAAATAAAATATCAAAACATCGTATAACACTTCTGCAGTAAAATCTCGTACACCCAGGTACTTCTTGGCAGCAACCACCTACACTCATTAAAAACCCACTACCCTATTCCACTACTTTGACCCTACCTGCTCCTGCACCATGCCTACTGCCTGTGAGGACTGGACACCATCACTCAATGGTCATCACCATCACTAACTCTTCTGAAGTCAAATCTCATATACCCAAATACTTCTCTGCAGCTGCCACCACAACACCTATTTTCTGTGATTTACGTTCCATTTCCTCAATACAGTTGATAACCATTGCTATGAAAACTAAGAAGCCAACCTTACTGAAGCATGAATCACTCATTGGCCTATCCCTCGGTGCTGGCACAAATCTACTACTCACTGGGATCCTCTCAGGATCCCTCACCCTTGACCCATCTCCCTCGACTTTCTTCACCGCCTCAGCATATGACACCTTCTGCACTACTCTGACTCTAGCCACCTCAACCTGCCTCTTTCGCACAGGACACTTCCGATCCCCAGGAACATGGGCACCCCTACAATTGACACACACAACTTTATCCACCAAAACTTCACAGTCCTCTGTCCCATGCCCTCCTGCACACTACCCACGTCTTGGAATCTCCCTCCTACACTCTGCTGTGACATGACCACAAGCGTGGCACCTGAAACACTGCAGTGGATTCGGCACAAAGGATCTAACATAATAACTGATGTATCCTAACATGACTTTGTCGGGTAAAGACACTGACTCAACTCAGAAGGACTGACAGTGACTCCTCTGTTTCACCACGCTCCCCACCAGGCCTGCGTCACACCAAACGGTTCGCATCACAAACAC